>NW_026614418.1:0-51841 GCF_020520425.1 Spinacia oleracea | reverse complement strand
CCTAAACCCTAAACCCTAAACCCTAAACCCTAAACCCTAAACCCTAAACCCTAACCCTAACCCTAAACCCTAAACCCCTAAACCCTAAACCCTAAACCCTAAACCCTAAACCCTAAAACCCTAAACCCTAAACCCTAAACCCTAAACCCTAAACCCTAAACCTAACCCTAAACCCTAAACCCTAAACCCTAACCCTAAACCCTAAACCCTAACCCTAAACCCTAAACCCTAAACCCTAAACCCTAAACCCTAAACCCTAAAAACCCTGAACCCTAAACCCTAAACCCCTAAACCCCTAAACCCTAAACCCTAAACCCTAAACCCCTAAACCCCTAAACCCTAAACCCTAAACCCTAAACCCTAAACCCTAGAACCCCTAGAACCCCTAGAACCCCTAGACCCCTAGAACCCTATACCCCTAGAACCCTATACCCCTAAACCATAAACCCGTAAACCCATAACCGTAACCGTAACCGTAAAGTCACAAAAATAAACGCCGCTCCCAACATCAACACGCACCACAGCCCAAATACAAGGTCAGGAGGAAACTGTAGCCGTATCGCGGGCCAATCTCTCCATCATTCCCCGATTTTGGACTGTGCCAACAATTTATGGTCAAGTTAGGACTGTAGCCGTATCGCGGGCCAATCCTACCGTCATCCCAAAATTTATCTAGGCCACAATTTTATGGTCAAGTTAGGACTGTAGCCGTATCGCGGGCCAATCCTACCGTCATCCCAAAATTTATGTAGGCCACAATTTTATGGTCAAGTTAGGACTGTAGCCGTATCGCGGGCCAATCCTACCGTCATCCCAAAATTTATGTAGGCCACACTTTTAATGTCAAGTTGGGACTGTAGCCGTATCGCGGGCCAATCCCACCATCATCCAAAATTTATGTAGGCCATAAAGCTGTCATTGTGTTATCATATGTTTTTTCTTGAACAGATATGGCCAGGCCAATCCCACTATCATTCCCCAAACTTTAAACTACAAGTGTTACATGATGAATATCAAAAAGTGAGCTGATTCCATGTGATGGAAATGTGCTCGTGATATCAAGATCATTAAAAAAAATACATTTCAATGACAAAATCATGAAGTGAGCATTTCCAAGTGATACAGATGTGCTCTTGAAATCAAAAACTCCATCTATCAATTGTTACGCCATCATTCCCTGGGGAAGAAAAAAGGAATGGAAAATTGATCAATATCTATTGACATTATCTCGAAGAAAAAAAAACCTACTGCATGTATTATCTCATACTGAAATTATTATTTTAGCTGGTCAACACATATTTTTAATGGACAGGCAAGCTAAAACCGTAGAACGGATACATTAAAAAATAAAGATAGCTGGAAACGCATTCCTAATGATGTCACAGATAGACTAATTTAGTGTTTATAAGACTAATTTACATAAGTTTTCTTCATTGACTATGTAGCAATGTATAAATAGGGATGGGACAGATACTAATACTGTTTCCCTAACATTTAGGGAGAAAAGGACCATTACTCCACCATAAGCTGGAAACAAAGTACAATAACATTGTAATGCTTGATGGAATTGGTAGTAACTCAATATACAACCAAAACCATTTATTTAGAGAGGGATAAAGCGAAATCAGCTATTTCATAATACTTCCAAGAAAAATGAATACAAGAAACCAGTCATCCCAAGCATATTTGGATATGTATAAAGCAGTACAAATGAATTCCAATTGTTTCTGGTATTAATGCATGTTTTATTTTGACAGCTTAAACATCATTCTACATTAAATTTATTAATGAATTTTGTGGTTTTATAGGGACTTGGATCTTAAAATTCTAGGGGGTCTATATTTGACGCGTTGTTGTCCCTCTATAGGCTCGTTTTAATCCAATACATATTTTCAATCCATTTTCCTCTCAGCTACTTGACATAGGCATATCCATTTTCTCATACTGAAATTATTATCTTAAAAGAGGCAAGGAAAATAAGTTAAAAAAGATGAGACAACAAATCATTCTTAGTGACTATATTAGGAACCAAGAGCTACTATATTCCTATGTTTTGTCACTTGATGTAGCTAAAGGGATTTTTTTATTGTAGTTAAGAAGACAACATTACTTAAAGGATGTTGAATGGCAAGCATATTTTCTCACCAAAAACAAGCCATCACATCTCACCTTTGATATACATCCCGGAGGAAAAATAAGGCGTTTAAGCTGACTTTGATCCAGATGCGACAGGAAATAAGTTTGATCCTTGTGTCAATTAAATAAGAGTTTCGAATTTGGAAAAGGAAATAAGATGTGACATGAAAATGTTTTCCATTTAAAATTGATGTTCAGACAGCTAAGTGGCCTAAGTCAACATCATCAAATTAAAGGGCTGAAGGCAACCCGTCGACAACTACAAAATATAGCAGGACATGAACTATCATTTTCCACAACACAAAGCATGGAAGAAAGATCTAACAAGTTCGAAAGCATCTTTAATTTTCTAAGTTAAGATCGATCCATAACATTGAGGGGAGAAATGAAAAATCATTCAAAAAAGTAGCAACAAATAAAATTTAAAAAATAATCCAAAATAAGAGTCACTTCAAAAAATGCAGGGCATGCCAATTCATATCAGAACATAACAAATCAGTAACTTATGAGCTATGACCCACTATCTCCTCATCTTCTGATTTATAAAGTCCAATAGAATCTCCGGCCTAGCGACTGTACCTTTGGTTTTTTGTCTTCTTTAAATATAGACTTGATGACTTCAGCAAATTACATACCAAATTCCATTTTGATACACACAACTATTGGCTCAAAGCTCAATTCCCAAAATCCAACAACGCAGGTCCAATAACACTGGAACTATAACCATATTGAGAGAGAGTACACGAACAATACTAATCTAACAAACAAAGAACAATTGCTTCGAAAATACAAGGCAATATATAAGTATTCACATTCAACCTTCATCAGAAATCTAGACAAGATGTTACCAGGACAAATGACAGAAGCATACAGCATTTAGCATATCATACCAATTAACAAATTCTAAAATTACATCACTAATCTACGGTTTATCTTTTTTTTTAACTCATTACAAGGGGCGAAAATGCCAAAACAACAGCATACACGAGTTGATATGAAACAGGGCAAGGTGGGATGTTTCATTGGCGCATACGGGGTTCCTGTTGATAACACAAAGTTTTCACAACACACATAAACACCACGCCAAATTACTTACGAAATAGTGATTATCTGCCGCCCAAAAATTAGTTGTAAGATATTCTCTAACAAATCTGTTAACCTAATTAAAATTTAACATACACTTTGAAGAAATAACCAAAAAATATTTTGGGATTAGGCATCAGTACTTTTCATTTATCTCTCGATCCGAAACCTTAAAATCTAAAAGCCGCCAATCACGGAAGAACAAACAAAAAAAATAAAGGCGAAAAATAATAAAACGAAAAGAAAATACATGAATCTACAACAAAACTAAACCCTAATTCCAGAAAAATGACGGATCTACGAATTAGAACAAAAATATAAACAAAGGTTTGAAGAAAGTTCATCGAATTAGAGAAGGAAAGGGAAAGAGAGAGGGTACCGATTGGTAAAAGCTCAGTAGATTAGCGAGCTTCGAAGCTATGGCGGAGGATGGCGGATTGGTCTTTTGTTAACCGGAGTTTCTTCCTTTGTTTTCACCGCCGTCTTCGTCATCCACGAAACGAAGCTCTTTCGACTTCACCGTCTTCGTCATCGCTTAATCCACGAGACGGTGCTGTTCGGGGATGAAACTCCGGCGTCCTCTTCGTCACCGCCGGCTGGTCTGTTTACGTCAATTCCTCGGAGAAACGAGCGACTCGAATCCGAGTTTCGATCCATATAAAAAAAGCAAAATCAAAAACCGTTTTAATAACAAGAAATTTCATTTTAAAAAATACAAAATCACAGATCTAATGACGTCTACTTACCGGAAAAGCGAGGGAAGGAGTCGGTGCTGCGATTCCAATGAACTTCTGGATAAGAGGAGAAGGAAAAGCTAAGGAAGGCATCATCATGAGATTAAGCTAATAAGAACAGCAACTTTGAGGCGGCTACCGGCATCGAACACGATAAGTGAGGTTCAACGTCGAAATCTAGGGTTTGAGAATTCTTTGAAGAGATTGGGGAAATTGCTGAAGATAGAGAAAGGAGCCTGGAATTGAATGTTGAGAAGTAAAGAGAAGAGGTCTGTTTTTGAGGAACAGAGTATGTCCGCACTTTTTGGTTTGGTTTGGTTTGGGGGTTTGCGTTTTATTTATATTTGAATCCCCAAAAACACCAAACACCACAAATAGACTTAATTAATGGTATTGCTAAATGCATAAATTAATTTCTTCATACAGAATTAGAAATGACTAAAATATCCTGAAAATAATTTTTTTATAAAAAACAAAAAGGAAGTAAAACTACAGGATTGCAATTATTGCAAAACCGGATAATTAATCCTACATAAAATCTGCTTCATGTTGATCGCAGATTCATAGCCACAAGCCCATAATCAGAAAATTCAGAAAGATCAACATCTTGATTGTGCAAAACCAGACAATTTATGCAAACAATTCGTTGTAGACAAATATGCTCATATCAAAGATCAAAAGAAAAATAAAAATCTGCATCTATTATATAATGAAAACTTAAGGTTTAATTTTATTTTCAACTTAAAAATCTTCTTTACGAAGTACGGAGTATTAAACACATGGAAACTATGTATCAAGCAAAAAACTATTCATGGTTGGGATCTGTATCAAGCAAAAAAAAGTTGGGGAAGAGTTATTAATGGTTCATGGTAGGAAAAAACTATTCAACGCTTTCATTATCTTTTTTCTTTTTTACTAAGAACCGGAAGCTAGTTGATGATGACTGGTTTTTGTTTATTATAATATTTTTAATAAGATATAAAAGGGTAGTTAAGTATTTTCCCATTTTACACAAAGAAATTATTTTCTGCATTTAGAACGTATGTTAATTAAGGGATTAGGTCATTAGGATAATAACACTAAAGAACAAATAAAAAATGAGCCATGGTTCGAGTATGGATCAAGTTGAGTCAATTGTCGCAATATATTTCAATTCGAATGTGGTTTAAGTTGAATCAATTGCGGGATTTCAATTTAAGGCCTCCATTTTAGGGGGGAAAAAACTCTAAATTTCAAATTTCTAAATGCACTGCCTAATGGAGGGTGAAAAAATAAACAACTTTTAAAAAGAAATTTGTCAAAAACATTCTCGGGAAAAAAGTTATGGGATCATAATTAAGAGATTTCGAATTAAGTCTTCATTTAGAGGGAGAAAAAACCAAACCCTACATTTCGAATTTCAGAATGCACTGACTAATAGAGGTAGAAAAATAGGAAAATTTGACATAAATAATCCCACCTTTCACTCATCTTTGGATTATTTTGTAATAATCTCAACTTTCGGATATATCTTCTTAAAATAATCCAAACTATCAATTTTCATATGTACAATAGACCCAAAAATGATTAGTAATGATAAGAAAAAAAGTTTGGATTATTCTAAAATAATTCAAAGTCGAGATTATTTTTAGAAGATGTGTGAAAGTTCGGATTATTTATGAAATTTTTTCGAAAAAATAAGCAATTTTTAAATAGGAGTTTTTTCAAAAAATCATTCTCGAGCACCAAGTTATGGAATTATAATTAGGGGGTTTCGATATAGAACTTCCATTTAAGGGGAAAAGGAAAATCTAAATTTTGAATTTTCTGAATGAACTAGGGTGAAAAAATAAGCACCTTTTGAAGAGGAATTTTTGAAAAATCATTTCCCTAAACAAAGTTATGGGGTGAGAATTACGGGATTTCGATTTAGGGCGTCCATTTTAGGGGAAATGAAACTCTAAATTTCTAAACTCTGAATGCACTGCCTTATAGTGGGTGAAAAATAAGCATATTTTAAAAAAGAATCCGGTAAAAAACATTTCCGAGAACCAAGTTATGGGGTCATAATTGCGGTCTTTAGATATTTTGAGGAAAAATAAAATTCTAGTTTCGAACTTCTGAATGCACGGCCTAATAGTGGGTGAAAAAATAGGCAACTTTCAAAAAATAATCCGATAAAAATCATTCCCGAGGACCAAGTTATGGGGTCATAATTCAGGGCTTTCGTTTTAGGGCACCCATTTTAGGGAAAATTGAAACTCTAAGTTTCGAATTTCTGAATGCACTGCCTAATAGTGGGTGAAAAAATATGCAACTTTTAAAAAAGAATCAGGTTAATATCATTCCCGAGCACCAAATTATGGGGTCATATTTCAGGGCTTTCGTTTCAGGGCACCCATTTTAGGGAAAATTGAAGCTCTAAGTTTCGAAATTCTGAATGCACAACCTAATAGTGGGTGAAAAAATAGGCAACTTTTAAAAAAGAATCCGGTTAAGATCATTCCCGAGCACCAAGTTAAGGGGTCATAACTCAAGGCTTTCGTTTTAGGGCACCCATTTTTGGGAAAATTGAAACTCTAAGTTTCGAATTTCTGAATGCACGGCATAATAGTGGGTGAAAAAATTGAAAACTTTTAAAAAAGAATCCGGTCAAAATCATTTCCGAGCACCAAGTTATGGGGTCATAATTCAAGGTTTTCGTTTCAGGGCACCCATTTCAGGAAAAATTGAAACTCTAATTCTCGAAATTCTGAATGCACGGCCTAATAGTGGGTGAAAAAATAGGCAACTTTTAAAAAAGAATCCGGTTAATATCATTCTCGAGCACTAACGTATGGGGTCATAATTCAGGGCTTTCGTTTTAGGGCACCCATTTTAGGGAAAATTGAAACTATAAGTTTCGAAATTCTGAATGCACGATCTAATAGTGGGTGAAAAAATAGGCAACTTTTAAAAAAGATTCCGGTTAAGATCATTCCCGAGCACCAAATTATGGGGTCATCATTCAGTGCTTTCGTTTTAGGGCACCCATTTTAGGGAAAATTGAAACTCTAATTCTCGAATTTCCGAATGCACGGCGTAATATTGGGTGAAAAAAAAGGCAACTTTTAAAAAAGAATCCGGTTAATATCATTCTCGAGCACTAACTTATGGGGTCATATTTCAGGGCTTTCGTTTTATGGCACCCATTTTAGGAAAAATTTAAACTCTAATTCTCGAATTTCTGAATGCACGGCCTAATGGTGGGTGAAAAAATAGGGTACTTTTAAAAAGGAATCCGGTTAATATCATTCCCGAGCACCAAGTTATGGGGTCATAATTCAGGGCTTTCGTTTTAGGGCACCCATTTTAGGGAAAATTGAAACTCTATGTTTCGAATTTCTGAATGCACAGCCTAATAGTGGGTGAAATAATAGGCAACTTTTGAAAAAGAATCCGGTTAAAATCATTCCCGAGTACCAAGTTATGGGGTCATAATTAAGGGCTTTCGTTTAAGGGCATCCATTTTAGGGAAAATTGAAACTCTCAGTTTTGAATTTCTGAATGCATAGCCTAATAGTGGGTGAAAAAATAGGCAACTTTTTAAAAAGAATCCGGTCAAAATCATTTCCGAGCACCAAGTTATGGGGTCATAATTCAAGGTTTTCGTTTCAGGGCACCCATTTCAGGAAAAATTGAAACTCTAATTCTCGAAATTCTGAATGCACGGCCTAATAGTGGGTGAAAAAATAGGCAACCTTTAAAAAAGAATCCGGTTAAAATCATTCCCGAGTACCAAGTTATGGGGTCATAATTCAAGGCTTTCATTTTAGGGGCACCCATTTTAGGGAAAATTAAAACTCTCAGTTTTGAATTTCTGAATGCACAAACTAATAGTGGGTGAAAAAATAGGCAACTTTTAAAAAAGAATCCGGTCAAAAGCATTCCCAAGCACCAAGTTATGGGGTCATAATTCAGAGCTTTCGTTTCAGGGCACCCATTTCCGAAAAAATTGAAACTCTAATTCTAGAATTTCTGAATGCACGGCCTAATAGTGGGTGAAAAAATAGGCAACTTTTAAAAAATAATCCGGTCAAAATCATTTCCGAGCACCAAGTTATGGGGTCACAATTTAGGGCTTTCGTTTTAGGGCACCCATTTTAGGTAAAATTGAAACTCTCAGTTTCGAATTTCTGAATGCACGTCCTAATAGTGGGTGAAAAAATAGGCAACTTTTAAAAAAGAATTCGATCAAAATCATTCCCGAGCACCAAGTTATGGGGGCATAATTCAGGGCTTTCATTTTAGGGAAAATTGAAACTCTCAGTTTTGAATTTCTGAATGCACGGCCTAATAGTGGGTGAAAAAATAGGCAACTTTTAACAAAGAATCCGGTCAAAATCATTTCCGAGCACCAAGTTATGGGGTCATAATTCAGGGATTTCGTTTTAGGGCTCCCATTTCAGAAAAAATTGAAACTCTAATTCTCGAATTTCTGAATGCACGACCTAATAGTGGGTGAAAAAATAAGCAACTTTTAAAAAAGAATCCGGTTAAAATCATTCCCGAGCAATATGTTATGGGGTCATAATTCAGGGCTTTCGTTTTAGGGCACCCATTTTAGGGAAAATTGAAACTCTCAGTTTCGAATTTCTGAATGCACGGCCTAATATTCGGTGAAAAAATGCAACTTTTAAAAAAGAATCCGGTTAAGATCATTCCCGAGCACCAAGTTATGGGGTCATAACTCAGGGCTTTCGTTTTAGGGCAACCATTTTAGGGAAAATTGAAACTCTAAGTTTCGAATTTTTGAATGCACGACATAATAGTGGGTGAAAAAATTGAAAACTTTTAAAAAAGAATCCGGTCAAAATCATTCCCGAGCACCAAGTTATGGGGTCATCATTCAGGGCTTTCGTTTTTGGGCACCCATTTTAGGGAAAATTGAAATTCTAATTCTCGAATTTCTAAATGCACGGCTTAATATTGGGTGAAAAAATAGGCAACTTTTAAAAAACAATCCGGTTAATATCATTCTCGAGCACTAACTTATGGGGTCATAATTAAGGGCTTTCGTTTCAAGGCACCCATTTCAGAAAAAATTGAAACTCTAATTCTCGAATTACTGAATGCATTTCCTAATAGTGGGTGAAAAAATATGCAACTTTTAAAAAAGAATCATGTTAATATCATTATCGAGCACCAACTTATGGGGTCATATTTCAGGGCTTTCGTTTTAGGGCACCCATTTTAGGGAAAATTGAAACTCTCAGTTTAGAATTTCTGAATGCACGTCCTAATAGTGGGTGAAAAAATAGGCAACTTTTAAAAAAGAATCCGATCAAAATCATTGCCGAGCACCAAGTTATGGGGTCATAATTTAGGGCTTTCGTTTTAGGGCAACCATTTTAGGGAAAATTGAAACTCTAAGTTTCGAATTTTTGAATGCACGACATAATAGTGGGTGAAAAAAATGAAAACTTTTAAAAAAGAATCCGGTAAAAATCATTCCCGAGCACCAAGTTATGGGGTCATCATTCAGGGCTTTCGTTTTAGGGCACCCATTTTAGGGAAAATTGAAATTCTAATTCTCGAATTTCTGAATGCACGGCGTAATATTGGGTGAAAAAGTAGGCAACTTTTAAAAAACAATCCGGTTAAGATCATTCCCGAGCACCAAGTTATGGGGTCATCATTCAGGGCTTTCCTTTTAGGGCACCCATTTTAGGGAAAATTGAAACTCTAATTCTCGAATTTCTGAATGCACGTCCTAATAGTGGGTGAAAAAATAGGCAAATTTTAAAAAAGAATCCGGTCAAAATAATTTCCGAGCACCAAGTTATGGGGTCATAATTCAGGGCTTCGTTTTAGGGCACCCATTTCAGGAAAAATTGAAACTCTCGGTCTCGAATTTCTGAATACGCTGCCTAATAGTGGGTGAAAAAATAGGTAACTTGTAAAAAAGAATCCGGTCAAAATAATTCCCGAGCACCAAGTTATGGGGTCATAATTTAGGGCTTTCGTTTCAGGGCATCCATTTTAGGGAAAATTGAAACTCTTAGTTTCGAATTTCTGATTGCACGGCCTAATAGTGGGTGAAAAAATAGGCAACTTTAAAAAAAGAATCCGGTCAAAATCATTCCCGAGCACCAAGTTATGGGGTCATAATTCAAGGCTTTCGTTTCAGGGCACCCATTTTAGGGAAAATTGAAACTCTCAGTTTCGAATTTCTGAATGCACGTCTAATAGTGGGTGAAAAAATAGGCAACTTTTAAAAAAGAATCCGGTCAAACTCATTCCCGAGCACCAAGTTATGGGGTCATAATTCAGGGCTTTCGTTTCAGGTCACCCATTTTAGGAAAAATTGAAACTCTCAGTTTCGAATTTCTGAATGCACGGCCTAATAGTGGGTGAAAAAATAGGCAACTTTTAAAAAAGAATCCGGTCAAAGAAATTCCCGAGCACCAAGTTATGAGGTCATAATTAAGGGCTTTCTTTTAAGGGCATCCATTTTAGGGAAAATTGAAACTCTCAGTTTCGAATATCGGAATGCACGGCCTAATAGTGGGTGAAAAAATAGGCAACTTTTAAAAAAGAATCCGGTCAAAATCATTCCCGAGCACGAAGTTATGGGGTCATAATTAAGAGCTTTCTTTTCAGGGCATCCATTTTAGGGAAAATGGAAACTCTCAGTTTCGAATTTCTGAATGCACGGCCTAATAGTGGGTGAAAAAATAGGCAACTTTTAAAAAAGAATCCGGTCAAAATCATTCCCGAGCACCAAGTTATGGGGTCATAATTCAGGGCTTTCGTTTAAAGGCACCCATTTTAGGGAAAATTGAAACTCTAATTCTCGAATTTCTGAATACACGGCCTAATAGTGGGTGAAAAAATAGGCAACTTTTAATAAAGAATCCGGTCAAAATCATTCCCGAGCACCAAGTTATGGGGTCATAATTCAGGGCTTTAGTTTTAAGGCACCCATTTTAGGGAAAATTGAAACTCTCAGTTTCGAATTTCTGAATGCACGTCCTAATAGTGGGTGAAAACATAGGCAACTTTTAAAAAAGAATCCGATCAAAATCATTGCCGAGCACCAAATTATGGGGTCATAATTTAGGGCTTTCGTTTTAGGGAACCCATTTCAGAAAAAATTGAAACTCTCGGTTTCGAATTTCTGAATGCACGGCCTAATAGTGGGTGAAAAAATAGGCAACTTTTAAAAAAGAATCCGGTTAAAATCATTCCCGAGCACCAAGTTATGGGGTCATAATTCAGGGCTTTCGTTTAAAGGCACCCATTTTAGGGAAAATTGAAACTCTCAGTTTCGAATTTCTGAATGCACGGCCTAATAGTGGGTGAAAAAATGGGCAACTTTTAATAAAGAATCCGGTCAAAATCATTCCCGAGCACCAAGTTATGGGGTCATAATTCAGGGCTTTCTTTTCAAGGCATCCATTTTAGGGAAAATTGAAACTCTCAGTTTCGAATTTCTGAATGCACGGCCTAATAGTGGGTGAAAAAATAGGCAACTTTTAACAAAGAATCCGGTCAAAATCATTTCCGAGCACCAAGTTATGGGGTCATAATTCAGGGATTTCGTTTTAGGGCTCCCATTTCAGAAAAAATTGAAACTCTAATTCTCGAATTTCTGAATGCACGACCTAATAGTGGGTGAAAAAATAAGCAACTTTTAAAATAGAATCCGGTTAAAATCATTCCCGAGCAATATGTTATGGGGTCATAATTCAGGGCTTTCGTTTTAGGGCACCCATTTTAGGGAAAATTGAAACTCTCAGTTTTGAATTTCTGAATGCACGGCCTAATATTCGGTGAAAAAATGCAACTTTTAAAAAAGAATCCGGTTAAGATCATTCCCGAGCACCAAGTTATGGGGTCATAACTCAGGGCTTTCGTTTTAGGGCAACCATTTTAGGGAAAATTGAAACTCTAAGTTTCGAATTTTTGAATGCACGACATAATAGTGGGTGAAAAAATTGAAAACTTTTAAAAAAGAATCCGGTCAAAATCATTCCCGAGCACCAAGTTATGGGGTCATCATTCAGGGCTTTCGTTTTTGGGCACCCATTTTAGGGAAAATTGAAATTCTAATTCTCGAATTTCTGAATGCACGGCTTAATATTGGGTGAAAAAATAGGCAACTTTTAAAAAACAATCCGGTTAATATCATTCTCGAGCACTAACTTATGGGGTCATAATTAAGGGCTTTCGTGTCAAGGCACCCATTTCAGAAAAAATTGAAACTCTAATTCTCGAATTACTGAATGCATGTCCTAATAGTGGGTGAAAAAATATGCAACTTTTAAAAAAGAATCATGTTAATATCATTCCCGAGCACCAACTTATGGGGTCATATTTCAGGGCTTTCGTTTTAGGGCACCCATTTTAGGGAAAATTGAAACTCTCAGTTTAGAATTTCTGAATGCACGTCCTAATAGTGGGTGAAAAAATAGGCAACTTTTAAAAAAGAATCCGATCTAAATCATTGCCGAGCACCAAGTTATGGGGTCATAATTTAGGGCTTTCGTTTTAGGGCAACCATTTTAGGGAAAATTGAAACTCTAAGTTTCGAATTTTTGAATGCACGACATAATAGTGGGTGAAAAAAATGAAAACTTTTAAAAAAGAATCCGGTAAAAATCATTCCCGAGCACCAAGTTATGGGGTCATCATTCAGGGCTTTCGTTTTAGGGCACCCATTTTAGGGAAAATTGAAATTCTAATTCTCGAATTTCTGAATGCACGGCGTAATATTGGGTGAAAAAATAGGCAACTTTTAAAAAACAATCCGGTTAATATCATTCTCGAGCACTAACTTATGGGGTCATAATTCAGGGCTTTCGTTTTAGGGCACCCATTTTAGGGAAAATTGAAACTCTAAGTTTCGAAATTCTGAATGCCCGGCCTAATAGTGGGTGAAAAAATAGGCAACTTTTAAAAAAGAATCCGGTTAAGATCATTCCCGAGCACCAAGTTATGGGGTCATCATTCAGGGCTTTCGTTTTAGGGCACCCATTTTAGAGAAACTTGAAACTCTAATTCTCGAATTTCTGAATGCACGTCCTAATAGTGGGTGAAAAAATAGGCAAATTTTAAAAAAGAATCCGGTCAAAATAATTTCCGAGCACCAAGTTATGGGGTCATAATTCAGGGCTTCGTTTTAGGGCACCCATTTCAGGAAAAATTGAAACTCTCGGTCTCGAATTTCTGAATACGCTGCCTAATAGTGGGTGAAAAAATAGGTAACTTGTAAAAAAGAATCCGGTCAAAATAATTCCCGAGCACCAAGTTATGGGGTCATAATTTAGGGCTTTCGTTTCAGGGCATCCATTTTAGGGAAAATTGAAACTCTCAGTTTCGAATTTCTGATTGCACGGCCTAATAGTGAGTGAAAAAATAGGCAACTTTAAAAAAAGAATCCGGTCAAAATTATTCCCGAGCACCAAGTTATGGGGTCATAATTCAAGGCTTTCGTTTCAGGGCACCCATTTTAGGGAAAATTGAAACTCTCAGTTTCGAATTTCTGAATGCACGTCTAATAGTGGGTGAAAAAATAGGCAACTTTTAAAAAAGAATCCGGTCAAACTCATTCCCGAGCACCAAGTTATGGGGTCATAATTCAGGGCTTTCGTTTCAGGTCACCCATTTTAGGAAAAATTGAAACTCTCAGTTTCGAATTTCTGAATGCACGGCCTAATAGTGGGTGAAAAAATGTTTAAAAAAGAATCCGGGCAAAGAAATTCCCGAGCACCAAGTTATGAGGTCATAATTAAAGGCTTTCTTTTCAGGGCATCCATTTTAGGGAAAATTGAAACTCTCAGTTTCGAATTTCTGAATGCACGGCCTAATAGTGGGTGAAAAAATAGGCAACTTTTAAAAAAGAATCCGGTCAAAATCATTCCCGAGCACCAAGTTATGGGATCATAATTCAGGGCTTTTGTTTTAGGGCTCCCATTTTAGAAAAAATTGAAACTCTAATTCTCGAATTTCTGAATGCACGGCCTAATAGTGGGTGAAATAATAGGCAACTTTTAAAAAAGAATCCGGTTAAAATCATTCCCGAGCACCAAGTTATGGGGTCATAATTCAGGGCTTTCGTTTAAAGGCACCCATTTTAGGGAAAATTGAAACTCTAATTCTCGAATTTCTGAATACACGGCCTAATAGTGGGTGAAAAAATAGGCAACTTTTAATAAAGAATCCGGTCAAAATCATTCCCGAGCACCAAGTTATGGGGTCATAATTCAGGGCTTTAGTTTTAAGGCACCCATTTTAGGGAAAATTGAAACTCTCAGTTTCGAATTTCTGAATGCACGTCCTAATAGTGGGTGAAAAAATAGGCAACTTTTAAAAAAGAATCCGATCAAAATCATTGCCGAGCACCAAGTTATGGGGTCATAATTTAGGGCTTTCGTTTTAGGGCAACCATTTTAGGGAAAATTGAAACTCTAAGTTTCGAATTTTTGAATGCACGACATAATAGTGGGTGAAAAAAATGAAAACTTTTAAAAAAGAATCCGGTAAAAATCATTCCCGAGCACCAAGTTATGGGGTCATCATTCAGGGCTTTCGTTTTAGGGCACCCATTTTAGGGAAAATTGAAATTCTAATTCTCGAATTTCTGAATGCACGGCGTAATATTGGGTGAAAAAATAGGCAACTTTTAAAAAACAATCCGGTTAATATCATTCTCGAGCACTAACTTATGGGGTCATAATTCAGGGCTTTCGTTTTAGGGCACCCATTTTAGGGAAAATTGAAACTCTAAGTTTCGAAATTCTGAATGCCCGGCCTAATAGTGGGTGAAAAAATAGGCAACTTTTAAAAAAGAATCCGGTTAAGATCATTCCCGAGCACCAAGTTATGGGGTCATCATTCAGGGCTTTCGTTTTAGGGCACCCATTTTAGGGAAACTTGAAACTCTAATTCTCGAATTTCTGAATGCACGTCCTAATAGTGGGTGAAAAAATAGGCAAATTTTAAAAAAGAATCCGGTCAAAATAATTTCCGAGCACCAAGTTATGGGGTCATAATTCAGGGCTTCGTTTTAGGGCACCCATTTCAGGAAAAATTGAAACTCTCGGTCTCGAATTTCTGAATACGCTGCCTAATAGTGGGTGAAAAAATAGGTAACTTGTAAAAAAGAATCCGGTCAA
The DNA here is from genome assembly GCF_020520425.1 of Spinacia oleracea. Lineage (NCBI taxonomy): Eukaryota > Viridiplantae > Streptophyta > Magnoliopsida > Caryophyllales > Amaranthaceae > Spinacia > Spinacia oleracea. The sequence goes on along the minus strand of NW_026614418.1, from coordinate 36,750 downwards.
AATAATTCCCGAGCACCAAGTTATGGGGTCATAATTTAGGGCTTTCGTTTCAGGGCATCCATTTTAGGGAAAATTGAAACTCTCAGTTTCGAATTTCTGATTGCACGGCCTAATAGTGGGTGAAAAAATAGGCAACTTTAAAAAAAGAATCCGGTCAAAATTATTCCCGAGCACCAAGTTATGGGGTCATAATTCAAGGCTTTCGTTTCAGGGCACCCATTTTAGGGAAAATTGAAACTCTCAGTTTCGAATTTCTGAATGCACGTCTAATAGTGGGTGAAAAAATAGGCAACTTTTAAAAAAGAATCCGGTCAAACTCATTCCCGAGCACCAAGTTATGGGGTCATAATTCAGGGCTTTCGTTTCAGGTCACCCATTTTAGGAAAAATTGAAACTCTCATTTTCGAATTTCTGAATGCACGGCCTAATAGTGGGTGAAAAAATAGGCAACTTTTAAAAAAGAATCCGGTCAAAGAAATTCCCGAGCACCAAGTTATGAGGTCATAATTAAGGGCTTTCTTTTCAGGGCATCCATTTAAGGGAAAATTGAAACTCTCAGTTTCGAATTTCTGAATGCACGGCCTAATAGTGGGTGAAAAAATAGGCAACTTTTAAAAAAGAATCCGGTCAAAATCATTCCCGAGCACCAAGTTATGGGGTCATAATTCAGGGCTTTTGTTTTAGGGCTCCCATTTTAGAAAAAATTGAAACTCTAATTCTCGAATTTCGGAATGCACGGCCTAATAGTGGGTGAAAAAATAGGCAACTTTTAAAAAAGAATCCGGTTAAAATCATTCCCGAGCACCAAGTTATGGGGTCATAATTCAGGGCTTTCGTTTAAAGGCACCCATTTTAGGGAAAATTGAAACTCTAATTCTCGAATTTCTGAATACACGGCCTAATAGTGGGTGAAAAAATAGGCAACTTTTAATAAAGAATCCGGTCAAAATCATTCCCGAGCACCAAGTTATGGGGTCATAATTCAGGGCTTTAGTTTTAAGGCACCCATTTTAGGGAAAATTGAAACTCTCAGTTTCGAATTTCTGAATGCACGTCCTAATAGTGGGTGAAAAAATAGTCAACTTTTAAAAAAGAATCCGATCAAAATCATTGCCGAGCACCAAATTATGGGGTCATAATTTAGGGCTTTCGTTTTAGGGAACCCATTTCAGAAAAAATTGAAACTCTCGGTTTCGAATTTCTGAATGCACGGCCTAATAGTGGGTGAAAAAATAGGCAACTTTTAAAAAAGAATCCGGTCAAAATAATTCCCGAGCACGAAGTTATGGGGTCATAATTAAGGGCTTTCTTTTCAGGGCATCCATTTTAGGGAAAATTGAAACTCTCAGTTTCGAATTTCTGAATGCACGGCCTAATAGTGGGTGAAAAAAAAGGCAACTTTTAAAAAAGAATCCGGTCAAAATCATTCCCGAGCACCAAGTTATGGGGTCATAATTCAGGGCTTTCGTTTTAGGGCTCCCATTTCAGAAAAAATTGAAACTCTAATTCTCGAATTTCTGAATGCACGGCCTAATAGTGGGTGAAAAAATAGGCAACTTTTAAAAAAGAATCCGGTTAAAATCATTCCCGAGCACCAAGTTATGGGGTCATAATTCAGGGCTTTCGTTTTAAGGCACCCATTTTAGGGAAAATTGAAACTCTCAGTTTCGAATTTCTGAATGCACGGCCTAATAGTGGGTGAAAAAATGGGCAACTTTTAATAAAGAATCCGGTCAAAATCATTCCCGAGCACCAAGTTATGGGGTCATAATTCAGGGCTTTCGTTTCAGGGCACCCATTTTCGGGAAAATTGAAACTCTCAGTTTAGAATTTCTGAATGCACGTCCTAATAGTGGGTGAAAAAATAGCCAACTTTTAAAAAAGAATCCGATCAAAATAATTCCCGAGCACGAAGTTACGGGGTCATAATTAAGGGCTTTCTTTTCAAGGCATCCATTTTAGGGAAAATTGAAATTCTAATTCTCGAATTTCTGAATGCACGGCTTAATATTGGGTGAAAAAATAGGCAACTTTTAAAAAACGATCCGGTTAATATCATTCTCGAGCACTAACTTATGGGGTCATAATTAAGGGCTTTTGTTTCAAGGCACCCATTTCAGAAAAAATTGAAACTCTAATTCTCGAATTACTGAATGCATGTCCTAATAGTGGGTGAAAAAATATGCAACTTTTAAAAAAGAATCATGTTAATATCATTCCCGAGCACCAACTTATGGGGTCATATTTCAGGGCTTTCGTTTTAGGGCACCCATTTTAGGGAAAATTGAAACTCTCAGTTTAGAATTTCTGAATGCACGTCCTAATAGTGGGTGAAAAAATAGGCAACTTTTAAAAAAGAATCCGATCAAAATCATTGCCGAGCACCAAGTTATGGGGTCATAATTTAGGGCTTTCGTTTTAGGGCAACCATTTTAGGGAAAATTGAAACTCTAAGTTTCGAATTTTTGAATGCACGACATAATAGTGGGTGAAAAAAATGAAAACTTTTAAAAAAGAATCCGGTAAAAATCATTCCCGAGCACCAAGTTATGGGGTCATCATTCAGGGCTTTCGTTTTAGGGCACCCATTTTAGGGAAAATTGAAATTCTAATTCTCGAATTTCTGAATGCACGACGTAATATTGGGTGAAAAAATAGGCAACTTTTAAAAAACAATCCGGTTAATATCATTCTCGAGCACTAACTTATGGGGTCATAATTCAGGGCTTTCGTTTTAGGGCACCCATTTTAGGGAAAATTGAAACTCTAAGTTTCGAAATTCTGAATGCCCGGCCTAATAGTGGGTGAAAAAATAGGCAACTTTTAAAAAAGAATCCGGTTAAGATCATTCCCGAGCACCAAGTTATGGGGTCATCATTCAGGGCTTTCGTTTTAGGGCACCCATTTTAGGGAAACTTGAAACTCTAATTCTCGAATTTCTGAATGCACGTCCTAATAGTGGGTGAAAAAATAGGCAAATTTTAAAAAAGAATCCGGTCAAAATAATTTCCGAGCACCAAGTTATGGGGTCATAATCCAGGGCTTCGTTTTAGGGCACCCATTTCAGGAAAAATTGAAACTCTCGGTCTCGAATTTCTGAATACGCTGCCTAATAGTGGGTGAAAAAATAGGTAACTTGTAAAAAGAATCCGGTCAAAATAATTCCCGAGCACCAAGTTATGGGGTCATAATTTAGGGCTTTCGTTTTAGGGCATCCATTTTAGGGAAAATTGAAACTCTCAGTTTCGAATTTCTGATTGCACGGCCTAATAGTGGGTGAAAAAATAGGCAACTTTAAAAAAAGAATCCGGTCAAAATTATTCCCGAGCACCAAGTTATGGGGTCATAATTCAAGGCTTTCGTTTCAGGGCACCCATTTTAGGGAAAATTGAAACTCTCAGTTTCGAATTTCTGAATGCACGTCTAATAGTGGGTGAAAAAATAAGCAACTTTTAAAAAAGAATCCGGTCAAACTCATTCCTGAGCACCAAGTTATGGGGTCATAATTCAAGGCTTTCGTTTCAGGTCACCCATTTTAGGAAAAATTGAAACTCTGAGTTTCGAATTTCTGAATGCACGGCCTAATAGTGGGTGAAAAAATAGGCAACTTTTAAAAAAGAATCCGGTCAAAGAAATTCCCGAGCACCAAGTTATGAGGTCATAATTAAGGGCTTTCTTTTCTGGGCATCCATTTTAGGGAAAATTGAAACTCTCAGTTTCGAATTTCTGAATGCACGGCCTAATAGTGGGTGAAAAAATAGGCAACTTTTAAAAAAGAATCCGGTCAAAATCATTCCCGAGCACCAAGTTATGGGCTCATAATTCACGGCTTTTGTTTTAGGGCTCCCATTTCAGAAAAAATTGAAACTCTAATTCTCGAATTTCTGAATGCAAGGCCTAATAGTGGGTGAAAAAATAGGCAACTTTTAAAAAAGAATCCGGTTAAAATCATTCCCGAGCACCAAGTTATGGGGTCATAATTCAGGGCTTTCGTTTTAAGGCACCCATTTTAGGGAAAATTGAAACTCTAATTTTCGAATTTCTGAATGCACGGCCTAATAGTGGGTGAAAAAATAGGCAACTTTTAATAAAGAATCCGGTCAAAATCATTCCCGAGCACCAAGTTATGGGGTCATAATTCATGGCTTTAGTTTTAAGGCACCCATTTAAGGGAAAATTGAAACTCTCAGTTTCGAATTTCTGAATGCACGTCCTAATAGTGGGTGATAAAATAGGCAACTTTTAAAAAAGAATTCGATCAAAATTATTGCCGAGCACCAAGTTATGGGGTCATAATTTAGGGCTTTCGTTTTAGGGAACCCATTTCAGAAAAAATTGAAACTCTCGGTTTCGAATTTCTGAATGCACGGCCTAATAGTGGGTGAAAAAATAGGCAACTTTTAAAAAAGAATCCGGTCAAAATCATTCCCGAGCACCAAGTTATGGGGTCATCATTCAGGGCTTTCGTTTTTGGGCACCCATTTTAGGGAAAATTGAAATTCTAATTCTCGAATTTCTGAATGCACGGCTTAATATTGGGTGAAAAAATAGGCAACTTTTAAAAAACAATCCGGTTAATATCATTCTCGAGCACTAACTTATGGGGTCATAATTAAGGGCTTTCGTTTCAAGGCACCCATTTCAGAAAAAATTGAAACTTTAATTCTCGAATTACTGAATGCATGTCCTAATAGTGGGTGAAAAAATATGCAACTTTTAAAAAAGAATCATGTTAATATCATTCCCGGGCACCAACTTATGGGGTCATAATTCAGGGTTTCGTTTCAGGGCACCCATTTATGAAAAAATTGAAACTCTCGGTTTTGAATTTCTGAATGCCCGGCCTAATTGTGGGTGAAAAAATAGGCAACTTTAAAAAAAGAATCCGGTCAAAATCATTCCCGAGCACCAAGTTATGGGGTCATAATTCAGGGCTTTTGTTTTAGGGCTCCCATTTCAGAAAAAATTGAAACTCTAATTCTCGAATTTCTGAATGCACAGCCTAATAGTGGGTGAAAAAATAGGCAACTTTTAAAAAAGAATCCGGTTAAAATCATTCCCGAGCACCAAGTTATGGGGTCATAATTCAGGGCTTTCGTTTTAAGGCACCCATTTTAGGGAAAATTGAAACTCTCAGTTTCGAATTTCTGAATGCACGGCCTAATAGTGGGTGAAAAAATAGGCAACTTTTAATAAAGAATCCGGTAAAAATCATTCCCGAGCACCAAGTTATGGGGTCATAATTCAGGGCTTTCGTTTCAGGGAACCCATTTTAGGGAAAATTGAAACTCTCAGTTTAGAATTTCTGAATGCACGTCCTAATACTGGGTAAAAAAATAGGCAACTTTTAAAAAAGAAACTGATCAAAATCATTCCCGAGCACCAAGTTATGGGGTCATAATTAAGGGCTTTCGTTTTAGGGAACCCATTTCAGAAAAAATTGAAACTCTTGGTTTCGAATTTCTGAATGCACGACCTAATAGTGGGTGAAAAAATAGGCAACTTTTAAAAAAGAATCCGGTCAAAATAATTCCCGAGAAACAAGCTATTAGGTGCTTAGAACCATCTCCTTTGCCTCCTAAAGGCTAATTCAGCCCACTTTATGAAAAACCACGAGTTGTCGAGTCGATGACATACCGGGACCTTTGAGCCTGGGCGTTTTTAGAAAAAGTCAAAGTTAGAGGTCCGAGCGCTTACCATATACCCCATGGGTCCCTTAAGGCACTATTAGGTGCTTAGAAAAATCTCCTTTTCCTCCTAAAGTCTAATTCAGCCCACTTTCTGAAAAAACACGAGTTGTCGAGTCGATGCCATACCGGGACCTTTGAGCCTTGGCGTTTTTCGAAACAGTCAAAGTTAGAGGTCTGAGAGCTTACTATATACCCCATGGGTCCCTTAAGCAAATATTAGGTGCTTAGAACAATATCCTTTTCCTACAAAATTCTAATTCAGCCCACTTTCTGAAAAAACACGAGTTGTCGATTCGATGCCTACTTGGACCTTTGAGCCTGGGCGTTATTCGAAACCGTCAAAGTTATAGGTTCGGGTGCTTACCACATAACCCATGGGTCCCTTGAGGCCTTATTAGGTGCTTAAAACTATCTCCTTTGCCTCCTAAATGCCATTTCAGCACTTTCTGAAAAAACACGAGTTGTCGAGTCGATGCCATACCGGGACCTTTGAGCATGGGCGTTTTTCGAAACCGTCAAAGTTAGAGGTCCTAGCGCTTACCACATAACCCATGGGTCACCTAAGGCCCTATTATGTGCATAGCACCATCTCCTTTTCTTCCTGAAGGCTATTTCAGCCTACTTTCTTAAAAAACACGAGTTGTCGAGTCGATGCGATACCTGGACCTTTGAGCTGGGGCATTTTTCGAAACCGACAAATTCAGAGGTCCGAGCGCTTACCTTATACCCAATGGGTCCCTTAAGGACCTATTAGGTGCTTAGAACCATCTCCTTTGCCTCCTAAAGGCTAATTCAGCCCACTTTATGAAAAACCACGAGTTGTCGAGTCGATGACATGCCGGGACCTTTGAGCCTGGGCGTTTTTCGAAACCGTCAAAGTTAGAGGTCCTAGCGCTTACCACATAAACCATGGGTCCCTTAAGGCACTATTAGGTGCTTAGAAAAATCTCCTTTTCCTCCTAAAGTCTAATTCAGCCCACTTTCTGAAAAAACACGAGTTGTCGAGTCGATGCCATACCGGGACCTTTGAGCCTGGGCGTTTTTCGAAAAAGCCAAAGTTAGAGGTCCTAGCGCTTACCATATACCCCATGGGTCCCTTAAGGCACTATTAGGTGCTTAGAAAAATATCCTTTTCTTCCTAAAGTCTAATTCAGCCCACTTTCTGAAAAAACACGAGTTGTCGAGTCGATGTCATACCGGGACCTTTGAGCCTGGGCGTTTTTCGAAACAGTCAAAGTTAGAGGTCCGAGAGCTTACTATATACCCCATGGGTCCCTTAAGGCACTATTAGGTGCTTAGAAAAATCTCCTTTTCCTCCTAAAGTCTAATTCAGCCCACTTTCTGAAAAAACACGAGTTGTCGAGTCGATGCCATACCAGGACCTTTGAGCCTGGGCGTTTTTCGAAAAAGCCAAAGTTAGAGGTCCTAGCGCTTACCATATACCCCATGGGTCCCTTAAGGCACTATTAGGTGCTTAGAACAATATCCTTTTCCTCCTAAATTCTAATTCAGCCCACTTTCTGAAAAAACACGAGTTGTCGAGTCGATGCCATACCGGGACCTTTGAGCCTTGGCGTTTTTCGAAACAGTCAAAGTTATAGGTCCGGGTGCTTACCACATACCCCATGGGTCCCTTTAGGCCTTATTAGGTGCTTAAAACTATCTCCTTTGCCTCCTAAATGCCATCTCAGCACTTTATGAAAAACCACGAGTTGTCGAGTCGATGACATGCCGGGACCTTTGAGCCTGGGCGTTTTTCGAAAAAGTTAAAGTTAGAGGTCCGAGCGCTTACCATATACCCCATGGGTCCCTTAAGGCACTATTAGGTGCTTAGAAAAATCTCCTTTTCCTCCTAAAGTCTAATTCAGCCCACTTTCTGAAAAAACACGAGTTGTCGAGTCGATGCCATACCGGGAACTTTGAGCCTGGGCGTTTTTCGAAACAGTCAAAGTTAGAGGTCCGAGAGCTTACTATATACCCCATGGGTCCCTTAAGGCACTATTAGGTGCTTAGAACAATATCCTTTTCCTCCTAAATTCTAATTCAGCCCACTTTCTGAAAAAACACGAGTTGTCGATTCGATGCCTACCTGGACCTTTGAGCCTGGGTGTTATTCGAAACCGTCAAAGTTATATGTCCGGGTGCTTACCACATAACCCATGGGGCCCTTGAGGCCTTATTAGGTGCTTAAAACTATCTCCTTTGCCTCCTAAATCCATTTCAGCACTTTCTGAAAAAACACGAGTTGTCGAGTCGATGCCATACCGGGACCTTTGAGCATGGGCGTTTTTCGAAACCATCAAAGTTAGAGGTTCGAACGCTTACAACATACACCATCGGTCCCTTAAGGCCCTATTAGGTGCTTAAAATTATCTCCTTTCCCTAATAAAGTCAATTTCAGCCCACTTTCTGAAAAACACGAGTTGTCTAGTCGATGCCATACCGAGACCTTTTAGCCTGGGCGTTTTTCGAAACCGTCAAAGTTAGAGGTCCTAGCGCTTACCACATAACCCATGGGTCACCTAAGGCCCTATTATGTGCATAGCACCATCTCCTTTTCTTCCTAAAGGCTATTTCAGCCTACTTTCTGAAAAAACATGAGTTGTCGAGTCGATGCCATACCTGGACCTTTGAGCTGGGGCATTTTTCGAAACCGACAAATTCAGAGGTCCGAGCGCTTACCTTATACCCAATGGGTCCCTTAAGGACCTATTAGGTGATTAGAACCATCTCCTTTGCCTCCTAAAGGCTAATTCAGCCCACTTTATGAAAAACCACGAGTTGTCGAGTCGATGACATGCCGGGACCTTTGAGCTTGGGCGTTTTTCGAAAAAGTCAAAGTTAGAGGTCCGAGCGCTTACCATATACCCCATGGGTCCCTTAAGGCACTATTAGGTGCTTAGAAAAATCTCATTTTCCTCCTAAAGTCTAATTCAGCCCACTTTCTGAAAAAACACGAGTTGTTGAGTCGATGCCATACCCCGACCTTTGAGCCTGGGCGTTTTTCGAAACAGTCAAAGTTAGAGGTCCGAGAGCTTACTATATACCCCATGGGTCCCTTAAGGCACTATTAGGTGCTTAGAAAAATCTCCTTTTCCTCCTAAAGTCTAATTCAGCCCACTTTCTGAAAAAACACGAGTTGTCGAGTCGATGCCATACGGGGACCTTTGAGCCTAGGCGTTTTTCGAAAAAGTCAAAGTTAGAGGTCCGAGCGCTTACCATATACCCCATGGGTCCCTTAAGGAACTATTAGGTGCTTAGAACAATATCCTTTTCCTCCTAAATTCTAATTCAGCCCACTTTCTGAAAAAACACGAGTTGTCGAGTCGATGCCATACCGGGACCTTTGAGCCTTGGCGTTTTTCGAAACAGTCAAAGTTATAGGTCCGGGTGCTTACCACATACCCCATGGGTCCCTTTAGGCCTTATTAGGTGCTTAAAACTATCTCCTTTGCCTCCTAAATTCCATCTCAGCACTTTCTGAAAAAATACGAGTGGTCGAGTCGATGCCATACCGGGACCTTTGAGCATGGGCGTTTTTCGAAACCGTCAAAGTCAGAGGTTCGAGCGCTTACAACATACACCATGGGTCCCTTAAGGCCCTATTAGGTGCTTAAAATTATCTCCTTTCCCTCCTAAATTCAATTTCAGCCCACTTTCTGAAAAACACGAGTTGTCTAATCGATGCCATACCGAGACCTTTTAGCCTGGGCGTTTTTCGAAACCGTCAAAGTTAGAGGTCCTAGCGCCTACCACATAACCCATAGGTCACCTAAGGCCCTATTATGTGCATAGAACCATCTCCTTTTCTTCCTAAAGGCTATTTCAGCCTACTTTCTGAAAAAACATGAGTTGTCGAGTCGATGCCATACCCGGACCTTTGAGCTGGGGTATTTTTCGAAACCGACAAATTCAGAGGTCCGAGCGCTTACCTTATACCCAATGGGTACCTTAAGGACCTATTAGGTGCTTAGAACCATCTCCTTTGCCTCCTAAAGGCTAATTAAGCCCACTTTATGAAAAACCACGAGTTGTCGAGTCGATGACATGCCGGGACCTTTGAGCCTGGGCGTTTTTCGAAAAAGTCAAAGTTAGAGGTCCGAGCGCTTACCATATACCCCATGGGTCCCTTAAGGCACTATTAGGTGCTTAGAAAAATCTCCTTTTCCTCCTAAAGTTTAATTCAGCCCACTTTCTGAAAAAACACGAGTTGTCGAGTCGATGCCATACCGGGACCTTTGAGCCTGGGCGTTTTTCGAAACAGTCAAAGTTAGAGGTCCGAGAGCTTACTATATACCCCATGGGTCCCTTAAGGCACTATTAGGTGCTTATAACAATATCCTTTTCCTCCTAAATTCTAATTCAGCCCACTTTCTGAAAAAACACGAGTTGTCGATTCGATGCCTACCTGGACCTTTGAGCATGGACGTTATTCGAAACCGTCAAAGTTATAGGTCCGGGTGCTTACCACATACCCCATGGGTCCCTTGAGGCCTTATTAGGTGCTTAAAACTATCTCCTTTGCCTCCCAAATGCCATTTCAGCACTTTCTGAAAAAACACGAGTTGTCGAGTCGATGCCATACCGGGACCTTTGAGCATGGGCGTTTTTCGAAACCGTCAAAGTCAGAGGTTCAACGATTACAACATACACCATGGGTCCCTTAAGGCCCTATTAGGTGCTTAAAATTATCTCATTTCCCTCCTAAAGTCAATTTCAGCCCACTTTCTGAAAAACACGAGTTGTCTAGTCGATGCCATACCGAGACCTTTTAGCCTGGGCGTTTTTCGAAACCGTCAAAGTTAGAGGTCCTAGCGCTTACCACATAACCCATGGGTCACCTAAGGCCCTATTATGTGCATAGCACCATCTCCTTTTCTTCCTAAAGGCTATTTCAGCCTACTTTCTGAAAAAACACGAGTTGTCGAGTCGATGCCATACCTGGACCTTTGAGCTGGGGCATTTTTCGAAACCGAAAAATTCAGAAGTCCGAGCGCTTACCTTATACCCAATGGGTCCCTTAAGGACCTATTAGGTGCTTAGAACCATCTCCTTTGCCTCCTAAAGGCTAATTAAGCCCACTTTATGAAAAACCACGAGTTGTCGAGTTGATGACATACCGGGACCTTTGAGCCTGGGCGTTTTTCGAAAAAGTAAAAGTTAGAGGTCCGAGCGCTTACCATATACCCCATAGGTCCCTTAAGGCACTATTAGGTTCTTAGAAAAATCTCCTTTTCCTCCTAAAGTCTAATTCAGCCCACTTTCTAAAAAAACACAAGTTGTCGAGTCGATGCCATACCGGGACCTTTGAGCCTCGGAGTTTTTCGAAACAGTCAAAGTTAGAGGTCCGAGAGCTTACTATATACCCCATGGGTCCCTTAAGGCACTATTAGGTTCTTAGAACAATATCCTTTTCCTCCTAAATTCTAATTCAGCCCACATTCTAAAAAAATACGAGTTGTCGATTCGATGCCTACCTGGACCTTTGAGCCTGGGCGTTATTCGAAACCGTCAAAGTTATAGGTCCCGGTGCTTACCACATACCCCATGGGTCCCTTTAGGCCTTATTAGGTGCTTAAAAATATCTCCTTTGCCTCCTAAATGCCATTTCAGCACTTTCTGAAAAAACACGAGTTGTCGAGTCGATGCCATACCAGGACCTTTGAGCCTGGGCGTTTTTCAAAACAGTCAAAGTTAGAGATCCGAGAGCTTACTATATACCCCATGGGTCCCTTAAGGAACTATTAGGTGCTTAGAACAATATCCTTTTCCTCCTAAATTCTAATTCAGCCCACTTTCTGAAAAAACACGAGTTGTCGATTCGATGCCATACCGGGACCTTTGAGCATGGGCGTTTTTCGAAACCGTCAAAGTCCGAGGTTCGAGCGCTTACAACATACACCATGGGTCCCTTAAGGCCCTATTAGGTGCTTAAAATTATATCATTTCCCTCCTAAAGTCAATTTTAGCCCACTTTCTGAAAAACACGATTTGTCTAGTCGATGCCATACCGAAACCTTTTAGCTTGGGCGTTTTTTCGAAACCGTCAAAGTTAGAGGTCCTAGCGCTTACCACATAACCCATGGGTCACCTAAGGCCCTATTATGTGCATAGCACCATCTCCTTTTCTTCCTAAAGGCTATTTCAGCCTACTTTCTGAAAAACCACGAGTTGTCGAGTCGATGCCATACCTGGACCTTTGAGCTGGGGCATTTTTCGAAACCGACAAATTCAGAGGTCCGAGCGCTTACCTTATACCCAATGGGTCCCTTAAGGACCTATTAGGTGCTTAGAACCATCTCCTTTGCCTCTAAAGGCTAATTCACCCCACTTTATGAAAAACCACGAGTTGTCGAGTCGATGACATGCCGGGACCTTTGAGCCTGGGCATTTTTCGAAAAAGTCAAAGTTAGAGGTCCGAGCGCTTACCATATATCCCATGGGTCCCTTAAGTCACTATTAGGTGCTTAGAAAAATCTCCTTTTCCTGCTAAAGTCTAATTCAGCCCACTTTCTGAAAAAACACGCGTTGTCGAGTCGATGCCATACCGGGACCTTTGAGCCTGGGCGTTTTTTGAAACAGTCAAAGTTAGAGGTCCGAGAGCTTACTATATACCCCATGGGTCCCTTAAAGCACTATTAGGTGCTTAGAACAATATCCTTTTCCTCCTAAATTCTAATTCAGCCCACTTTCTGAAAAAACACGAGTTGTCGAGTCGATGCCATACCGAGACCTTTGAGCCTCGGAGTTTTTCGAAACAGTCAAAGTTAGAGGTCCGAGAGCTTACTATATACCCCATGGGTCCCTTAAGGCACTATTAGGTTCTTAGAACAATATCCTTTTCCTCCTAAATTCTAATTCAGCCCACTTTCTGAAAAAACACGAGTTGTCGATTCGATGCCTACCTGGACCTTTGAGCCTGGGCGTTATTCGAAACCGTCAAAGTTATAGGTCCCGGTGCTTACCACATACCCCATGGGTCCCTTTAGGCCTTATTAGGTGCTTAAAAATATCTCCTTTGCCTCCTAAATGCCATTTCAGCACTTTCTGAAAAAACACGAGTTGTCGAGTCGATGCCATACCAGGACCTTTGAGCCTGGGCGTTTTTCAAAACAGTCAAAGTTAGAGATCCGAAAGCTTACTATATAACCCATGGGTCCCTTAAGGAACTATTAGGTGCTTAGAACAATATCCTTTTCCTCCTAAATTCTAATTCAGCCCACTTTCTGAAAAAACACGAGTTGTCGATTCGATGCCATACCGGGACCTTTGAGCATGGGCGTTTTTCGAAACCGTCAAAGTCAGAGGTTCGAGCGCTTACAACATACACCATGGGTCCCTTAAGGCCCTATTAGGTGCTTAAAATTATCTCCTTTCCCTCCTAAAGTCAATTTTAGCCCACTTTCTGAAAAACACGAGTTGTCTAGTCGATGCCATACCGAAACCTTTTAGCCTGGGCGTTTTTCGAAACCGTCAAAGTTAGAGGTCCTAGCGCTTACCACATAACCCATGGGTCACCTAAGGCCCTATTATGTGCATAGCACCATCTCCTTTTCTTCCTAAAGGCTATTTCAGCCTACTTTCCGAAAAACCACGAGTTGTCGAGTCGATGCCATACTTGGACCTTTGAGCTGGGGCATTTTTCGAAACCGACAAATTCAGAGGTCCGAGCGCTTACCTTATACCCAATGGGTCCCTTAAGGACCTATTAGGTTCTTAGAACCATCTCCTTTGCCTCTAAAGGCTAATTCACCCCACTTTATGAAAAACCACGAGTTGTCGAGTCGATGACATACCGGGACCTTTGAGCCTGGGCATTTTTCGAAAAAGTCAAAGTTAGAGGTCCGAGCGCTTACCATATACCCCATGGGTCCCTTAAGTCACTATTAGGTGCTTAGAAAAATCTCCTTTTCCTGCTAAAGTCTAATTCAGCCCACTTTCTGAAAAAACACGCGTTGTCGAGTCGATGCCATACCGGGACCTTTGAGCCTGGGCGTTTTTCGAAACAGTCAAAGTTAGAGGTCCGAGAGCTTACTATATACCCTATGGGTCCCTTAAGGCACTATTAGGTGCTTAGAACAATATCCTTTTCCTCCTAAATTCTAATTAAGCCCACTTTCTGAAAAAACACGAGTTGTCGATTCGATGCCTACCTGGACCTTTGAGCCTGGGCGTTATTCGAAACCGTCAAAGTTATAGGTCCGGGTGCTTACCACATACCCCATGGGTCCCTTGAGGCCTTATTAGGTGCTTAAAACTATCTCCTTTGCCTCCCAAATGCCATTTCAGCACTTTCTGAAAAAACACGAGTTGTCGAGTCGATGCCATACCGGGACCTTTGAGCATGGGCGTTTTTAGAAACCGTCAAAGTCAGAGGTTCAACGCTTACAACATACACCATGGGTCTCTTAAGGCCCTTTTAGGTGCTTAAAATTATCTCCTTTCCCTCCTAAAGTCAATTTCAGCCCACTTTCTGAAAAACACGAGTTGTCTAGTCGATGCCATACCGAGACCTTTTAGCCTGGGCGTTTTTCGAAACCGTCAAAGTTAGAGGTCCTAGCGCTTACCACATAACCCATGGGTCACCTAAGGCCCTATTATGTGCATAGCACCATCTCCTTTTCTTCCTAAAGGCTATTTCAGCCTACTTTCTGAAAAAACATGAGTTGTCGAGTCGATGCCATACCTGGACCTTTGAGCTGGGGCATTTTTTGAAACCGACAAATTCAGAGGTCCGAGCGCTTACCTTATACCCAATGGGTCCCTTAAGGACCTATTAGGTGCTTAGAACCATCTCCTTTGCCTCCCAAAGGCTAATTCAGCCCACTTTATGAAAAACCACGAGTTGTTGAGTCGATGACATGCCGGGACCTTTGAGCCTGGGCGTTTTTCGAAAAAGTCAAAGTTAGAGGTCCGAGCGCTTACCATATACCCCATGGGTCCCTTAAGGCACTATTAGGTGCTTAGAAAAATCTCCTTTTCCTCCTAAAGTCTAATTCAGCCCACTTTCTGAAAAAACACGAGTTGTCGAGTCGATGCCATACCGGGTCCTTTGAGCCTGGGCGTTTTTCGAAACAGTCAAAGTTAGAGGTCCGAGAGCTTACTATATACCCCATGGGTCCCTTAAGGCACTATTAGGTGCTTAGAAAAATCTCCTTTTCCTCCTAAAGTCTAATTCAGCCCACTTTCTGAAAAAACACGAGTTGTCGAGTCGATGCCATACCGGGACCTTTGAGCCTGGGCGTTTTTCAAAAAAGTCAAAGTTAGAGGTCCGAGCGCTTACCATATACCCCATGGATCCCTTAAGGCACTATTAGGTGCTTAGAACAATATCCTTTTCCTCCTAAATTCTAATTCAGCCCACTTTCTGAAAAAACACGAGTTGTCGAGTCGATGCCATACCGGGACCTTTGAGCCTTGGCGTTTTTCGAAAGAGTCAAAGTTATATGTCCGGGTGCTTACCACATACCCCATGGGTCCCTTTAGGCCTTATTAGGTGCTTAAAACTATCTCCTTTGCCTCCCAAATGCCATTTCAGCACTTTCTGAAAAAACACGAGTTGTCGAGTCGATGCCATACCGGGACCTTTGAGCATGGGCGTTTTTAGAAACCGTCAAAGTCAGAGGTTCAACGCTTACAACATACACCATGGGTCTCTTAAGGCCCTTTTAGGTGCTTAAAATTATCTCCTTTCCCTCCTAAAGTCAATTTCAGCCCACTTTCTGAAAAACACGAGTTGTCTAGTCGATGCCATACCGAGACCTTTTAGCCTGGGCGTTTTTCGAAACCGTCAAAGTTAGAGGTCCTAGCGCTTACCAAATAACCCATGGGTCACCTAAGGCCCTATTATGTGCATAGAATCATCTCCTTTTCTTCCTAAAGGCTATTTCAGCCTACTTTCTGAAAAAACACGAGTTGTCGAGTCGATGCCATACCTAGACCTTTGAGCTGGGGCATTTTTCGAAACCGACAAATTCAGAGGTCCGAGCGCTTACCTTATACCCAATGGGTCCCTTAAGGACCTATTAGGTGCTTAGAACCATCTCCTTTGCCGCCTAAAGGCTAATTCAGCCCACTTTATGAATAACCACGAGTTGTCGAGTCGATGACATGACGGGACCTTTGAGCCTGGGCGTTTTTCGAAAAAGTCAAAGTTAGAGGTCCGAGCGCTTACTATAAACCCCATAGGTCCCTTAAGGCCTTATTAGGTTCTTAAAACTATCTCCTTTGCCTCCTAAATTCCATCTCAGCACTTTCTGAAAAAATACGAGTGGTCGAGTCGATGCCATACCGGGACCTTTGAGCATGGGCGTTTTTCGAAACCGTCAAAGTCAGAGGTTCGAGCGCTTACAACATACACCATGGGTCCCTTAAGGCCCTATTAGGTGCTTAAAATTATCTCCTTTCCCTCCTAAAGTCAATTTCAGCCCACTTTCTGAAAAACACGAGTTGTCTAATCGATGCCATACCGAGACCTTTTAGCCTGGGCGTTTTTCGAAACCGTCAAAGTTAGAGGTCCTAGCGCCTACCACATAACCCATGGGTCACCTAAGGCCCTATTATGTGCATAGCACCATCTCCTTTTCTTCCTAAAGGCTATTTCAGCCTACTTTCTGAAAAAACATGAGTTGTCGAGTCGATGCCATACCCGGACCTTTGAGCTGGGGTATTTTTTGAAACCGACAAATTCAGAGGTCCGAGCGCTTACCTTATACCCAATGGGTACCTTAAGGACCTATTAGGTGCTTAGAACCATCTCCTTTGCCTCCTAAAGGCTAATTAAGCCCACTTTATGAAAAACCACGAGTTGTCGAGTCGATGACATGCCGGGACCTTTGAGCCTGGGCGTTTTTCGAAAAAGTCAAAGTTAGAGGTCCGAGCGCTTACCATATACCCCATGGGTCCCTTAAGGCACTATTAGGTGCTTAGAAAAATCTCCTTTTCCTCCTAAAGTTTAATTCAGCCCACTTTCTGAAAAAACACGAGTTGTCGAGTCGATGCCATACCGGGACCTTTGAGCCTGGGCGTTTTTCGAAACAGTCAAAGTTAGAGGTCCGAGAGCTTACTATATACCCCATGGGTCCCTTGAGGCACTATTAGGTGCTTATAACAATATCCTTTTCCTCCTAAATTCTAATTCAGCCCACTTTCTGAAAAAACACGAGTTGTCGATTCGATGCCTACCTGGACCTTTGAGCATGGACGTTATTCGAAACCGTCAAAGTTATAGGTCCGGGTGCTTACCACATACCCCATGGGTCCCTTGAGGCCTTATTAGGTGCTTAAAACTATCTCCTTTGCCTCCCAAATGCCATTTCAGCACTTTCTGAAAAAACACGAGTTGTCGAGTCGATGCCATACCGGGACCTTTGAGCATGGGCGTTTTTCGAAACCGTCAAAGTCAGAGGTTCAACGATTACAACATACATCATGGGTCCCTTAAGGCCCTATTATGTGCTTAAAATTATCTCATTTCCCTCCTAAAGTCAATTTCAGCCCACTTTCTGAAAAACACGAGTTGTCTAGTCGATGCCATACCGAGACCTTTTAGCCTGGGCGTTTTTCGAAACCGTCAAAGTTAGAGGTCCTAGCGCTTACCACATAACCCATGGGTCACCTAAGGCCCTATTATGTGCATAGCACCATCTCCTTTTCTTCCTAAAGGCTATTTCAGCCTACTTTCTGAAAAAACACGAGTTGTCGAGTCGATGCCATACCTGGACCTTTGAGCTGGGGCATTTTTCGAAACCGAAAAATTCAGAAGTCCGAGCGCTTACCTTATACCCAATGGGTCCCTTAAGGACCTATTAGGTGCTTAGAACCATCTCCTTTGCCTCCTAAAGGCTAATTAAGCCCACTTTATGAAAAACCACGAGTTGTCGAGTTGATGACATACCGGGACCTTTGAGCCTGGGCGTTTTTCGAAAAAGTAAAAGTTAGAGGTCCGAGCGCTTACCATATACCCCATAGGTCCCTTAAGGCACTATTAGGTTCTTAGAAAAATCTCCTTTTCCTCCTAAAGTCTAATTCAGCCCACTTTCTGAAAAAACACAAGTTGTCGAGTCGATGCCATACCGGGACCTTTGAGCCTCGGAGTTTTTCGAAACAGTCAAAGTTAGAGGTCCGAGAGCTTACTATATACCCCATGGGTCCCTTAAGGCACTATTAGGTTCTTAGAACAATATCCTTTTCCTCCTAAATTCTAATTCAGCCCACTTTCTAAAAAAACACGAGTTGTCGATTCGATGCCTACCTGGACCTTTGAGCCTGGGCGTTATTCGAAACCGTCAAAGTTATAGGTCCCGGTGCTTACCACATACCCCATGGGTCCCTTTAGGCCTTATTAGGTGCTTAAAAATATCTCCTTTGCCTCCTAAATGCCATTTCAGCACTTTCTGAAAAAACACGAGTTGTCGAGTCGATGCCATACCAGGACCTTTGAGCCTGGGCGTTTTTCAAAACAGTCAAAGTTAGAGATCCGAGAGCTTACTATATACCCCATGGGTCCCTTAAGGAACTATTAGGTGCTTAGAACAATATCCTTTTCCTCCTAAATTCTAATTCAGCCCACTTTCTGAAAAAACACGAGTTGTCGATTCGATGCCATACCGGGACCTTTGAGCATGGGCGTTTTTCGAAACCGTCAAAGTCCGAGGTTCGAGCGCTTACAACATACACCATGGGTCCCTTAAGGCCCTATTAGGTGCTTAAAATTATCTCATTTCCCTCCTAAAGTCAATTTTAGCCCACTTTCTGAAAAACACGATTTGTCTAGTCGATGCCATACCGAAACCTTTTAGCTTGGGCGTTTTTTCGAAACCGTCAAAGTTAGAGGTCCTAGCGCTTACCACATAACCCATGGGTCACCTAAGGCCCTATTATGTGCATAGCACCATCTCCTTTTCTTCCTAAAGGCTATTTCAGCCTACTTTCTGAAAAACCACGAGTTGTCGAGTCGATGCCATACCTGGACCTTTGAGCTGGGGCATTTTTCGAAACCGACAAATTCAGAGGTCCGAGCGCTTACCTTATACCCAATGGGTCCCTTAAGGACCTATTAGGTGCTTAGAACCATCTCCTTTGCCTCTAAAGGCTAATTCACCCCACTTTATGAAAAACCACGAGTTGTCGAGTCGATGACATGCCGGGACCTTTGAGCCTGGGCATTTTTCGAAAAAGTCAAAGTTAGAGGTCCGAGCGCTTACCATATACCCCATGGGTCCCTTAAGTCACTATTAGGTGCTTAGAAAAATCTCCTTTTCCTGCTAAAGTCTAATTCAGCCCACTTTCTGAAAAAACACGCGTTGTCGAGTCGATGCCATACCGGGACCTTTGAGCCTGGGCGTTTTTTGAAACAGTCAAAGTTAGAGGTCCGAGAGCTTACTATATACCCCATGGGTCCCTTAAAGCACTATTAGGTGCTTAGAACAATATCCTTTTCCTCCTAAATTCTAATTCAGCCCACTTTCTGAAAAAACACGAGTTGTCGAGTCGATGCCATACCGAGACCTTTGAGCCTCGGAGTTTTTCGAAACAGTCAAAGTTAGAGGTCCGAGAGCTTACTATATACCCCATGGGTCCCTTAAGGCACTATTAGGTTCTTAGAACAATATCCTTTTCCTCCTAAATTCTAATTCAGCCCACTTTCTGAAAAAACACGAGTTGTCGATTCGATGCCTACCTGGACCTTTGAGCCTGGGCGTTATTCGAAACCGTCAAAGTTATAGGTCCCGGTGCTTACCACATACCCCATGGGTCCCTTTAGGCCTTATTAGGTGCTTAAAAATATCTCCTTTGCCTCCTAAATGCCATTTCAGCACTTTCTGAAAAAACACGAGTTGTCGAGTCGATGCCATACCAGGACCTTTGAGCCTGGGCGTTTTTCAAAACAGTCAAAGTTAGAGATCCGAAAGCTTACTATATAACCCATGGGTCCCTTAAGGAACTATTAGGTGCTTAGAACAATATCCTTTTCCTCCTAAATTCTAATTCAGCCCACTTTCTGAAAAAACACGAGTTGTCGATTCGATGCCTACCTGGACCTTTGAGCCTGGGCGTTATTCGAAACGGTCAAAGTTATATGTCCGGGTGCAACGCTTACAACATACACCATGGGTCTCTTAAGGCCCTTTTAGGTGCTTAAAATTATCTCCTTTCCCTCCTAAAGTCAATTTCAGCCCACTTTCTGAAAAACACGAGTTGTCTAGTCGATGCCATACCGAGACCTTTTAGCCTGGGCGTTTTTCGAAACCGTCAAAGTTAGAGGTCCTAGCGCTTACCACATAACCCATGGGTCACCTAAGGCCCTATTATGTGCATAGCATCATCTCCTTTTCTTCCTAAAGGCTATTTCAGCCTACTTTCTGAAAAAACACGAGTTGTCGAGTCGATGCCATACCTAGACCTTTGAGCTGGGGCATTTTTCGAAACCGACAAATTCAGAGGTCCGAGCGCTTACCTTATACCCAATGGGTCCCTTAAGGACCTATTAGGTGCTTAGAACCATCTCCTTTGCCGCCTAAAGGCTAATTCAGCCCACTTTATGAATAACCACGAGTTGTCGAGTCGATGACATGACGGGACCTTTGAGCCTGGGCGTTTTTCGAAAAAGTCAAAGTTAGAGGTCCGAGCGCTTACCATAAACCCCATAGGTCCCTTAAGGCACTATTAGGTGCATAGAACCATCTCCTTTTCTTCCTAAAGGCTATTTCAGCCTACTTTCTGAAAAAACACGAGTTGTCGAGTCGATGCCATACTTGGACCTTTAAGCAGGGGCATTTTTCGAAACCGACAAATTCAGAAGTCCGAGCGCTTACCTTATACCCAATGGGTCCCTTAAGGACCTATTAGGTGCTTAGAACCATCTCCTTTGCCTCCTAAAGGCTAATTCAGCCCACTTTATGAAAAACCACGAGTTGTCGAGTCGATGACATACCGGGACCTTTGAGACTGGGCGTTTTTCCGAAAAAGTCAAAGTTAGAGGTCCGAGCGCTTACCATATACCCCATAGGTCCCTTAAGGCACTATTAGGTGCTTAGAAAAACCTCCTTTTCCTCCTAAAGTCTAATTCAGCCCACTTTCTGAAAAAACACAAGTTGTCGAGTTGATGCCATACTGGGACCTTTGAGCCTGGGCGTTTTTCGAAACAGTCAAAGTTAGAGGTCCGAGAGCTTACTATATACCCCATGGGTCCCTTAAGGCACTATTAGGTTCTTGGAACAATTTCCTTTTCCTCCTAAATTCTAATTCAGCCCACTTTCTGAAAAAACACGAGTTGTCGATTCGATGCCTACCTGGACCTTTGAGCCTGGGCGTTATTCGAAACCGTCAAAGTTATATGTCCGGGTGCTTACCACATACCCCATGGGTCCCTTGAGGCCTTATTAGGTGCTTAAAACTATCTCCTTTGCCTCCTAAAGTCAATTTCAGCCCACTTTCTGAAAAACACGAGTTGTCTAGTCGATGCCATACCGAAACCTTTTCGCCCGGGCGTTTTTCGAAACCGTCAAAGTTAGAGGTCCTAGCGCTTACCACATAACCCATGGGTCAACTAAGGCCCTATTATGTGCATAGAACCATCTCCTTTTCTTCCTAAAGGCTATTTCAGCCTACTCTCTGAAAAAACACGAGTTGTCGAGTCGATGCCATAACTGGACCTTTGAGCTGGGGCATTTTTTTGAAACCGACAAATTCAGAAGTCCGAGCGCTTAACTTATACCCAATGGGTCCCTAAAGGACCTATTAGGTGCTTAGAACCATCTCCTTTGCCTCCTAAAGGCTAATTCACCCCACTTTATGAAAAACCACGAGTTGTTGAGTCGATGACATACCGGGACCTTTGAGCCTGGGCATTTTTCGAAAAAGTCAAAGTTAGATTTCCGAGCGCTTACCATATACCCCATGGGTCCCTTAAGGCACTATTAGGTGCTTAGAAAAATCTCCTTTTCCTCCTAAAGTCTAATTCAGCCCACTTTCTGAAAAAACACTAGTTGTCGAGTCGATGCCATACCGGGACCTTTGAGCCTGGGCGTTTTTCGAAACAGTCAAAGTTAGAAGTCCGAGAGCTTACTATATACCCCATGGGTCCCTTAAGGCACTATTAGGTGCTTAGAACAATATCCTTTTCCTCCTAAATTCTAATTCAGCCCACTTTCTGAAAAAACACGAGTTGACGATTCGATGCCTACCTGGACCTTTGAGCCTGGGTGTTATTCGAAACCGTCAAAGTTATATGTCCGGGTGCTTACCACATACCCCATGGGTCCCTTGAGGCCTTATTAGGTGCTTAAAACTATCTCCTTTGCCTCCTAAATCCATTTCAGCACTTTCTGAAAAAACACGAGTTGTCTAGTCGATGCCATACCGAGACCTTTTAGCCTGGGCGTTTTTCGAAACCGTCAAAGTTAGAGGTCCTAGCGCTTACCACATAACCCATGGGTCACCTAAGGCCCTATTATGTGCATAGAACCATCTCCTTTTCTTCCTAAAGGCTATTTTAGCCTACTTTCTGAAAAAACACGAGTTCTCGAGTCGATGCCATACCTGGACCTTTGAGCTGGGGCATTTTTCGAAACCGATAAATTCAGAGGTCCGAGCGCTTACATTATACCTTATGGGTCCCTTAAGGACCTATTAGGTGGTTAGAACCATCTCCTTTGCCTCCTAAAGGCTAATTCAGCCCACTTTATGAAAAACCACGAGTTGTCGAGTCGATGACATGCCGGGACCTTTGAGCCTGGGCGTTTTTCGAAAAAGTCAAAGTTAGAGGTCCGAGCGCTTACCATATACCCCATGGGTCCCATAAGGCACTATTAGGTGCTTAGAAAAATCTCCTTTTCCTCCTAAAGTCTAATTCAACCCACTTTCTGAAAAAACACGAGTTGTCGAGTCGATGCCATACCGGGACCTTTGAGCCAGGGCGTTTTTCGAAACAGTCAAAGTTAGAGGTCCGAGAGCTTACTATATACCCCATGGGTCCCTTAAGGCACTATTAGGTGCTTACAAAAATCTCCTTTTCCTCCTAAAGTCTAATTCAGCCCACTTTCTGAAAAAACACGAGTTGTCGAGTCGATGCCATACCGGGACCTTTGAGCCTGGGTGTTTTTCGAAAAAGTCAAAGTTAGAGGTCCGAGCGCTTACCATATACCCCAGGGATCCATTAAGGCACTATTAGGTGCTTATAACAATATCCTTTTCCTTCTAAATTCTAATTCAGCCCACTTTCTGAAAAAACACGAGTTGTCGAGTCGATGCCATACCGGGACCTTTGAGCCTTGGCGTTTTTCGAAAGAGTCAAAGTTATAGGTCCGGGTGCTTACCACATACCCCATGGGTCCCTTTAGGCCTTATTAGGTGGTTAAAACTATCTCCGTTACCTCCTAAATGCCATCTCAGCACTTTCTGAAAAAATACGAGTTGTCGAGTCGATGCCATACCGGGACCTTTGAGCATGGGCGTTTTTCGAAACCGTCAAAGTCAGAGGTTCGAGCGCTTACAACATACACCATGGGTCCCTTAAGGCCCTATTAGGTGCTTAAAATTATCTCCTTTCCCTCCTAAAGTCAATTTCAGCCCACTTTCTGAAAAACACGAGTTGTCTAGTCGATGCCATACCGAGACCTTTTAGCCTGGGCGTTTTTCGAAACCGTCAAAGTTAGAGGTCCTAGCGCTTACCACATAACCCATGGGTCACCTAAGGCCCTATTATGTGCATAGCACCATATCCTTTTCTTCCTAAAGGCTATTTCAGCCTACTTTCTGAAAAAACATGAGTTGTCGAGTCGATGCCATACCTGGACCTTTGAGCTGGGGCATTTTTTGAAACCGACAAATTCAGAGGTCCGAGCGCTTACCTTATACCCAATGGGTCCCTTAAGGACCTATTAGGTGCTTAGAACCATCTCCTTTGCCTCCTAAAGGCTAATTCAGCCCACTTTATGAAAAACCACGAGTTGTTGAGTCGATGACATGCCGGGACCTTTGAGCCTGGGCGTTTTTCGAAAAAGTCAAAGTTAGAGGTCCGAGCGCTTACCATATACCCCATGGGTCCCTTAAGGCACTATTAGGTGCTTAGAAAAATCTCCTTTTCCTCCTAAAGTCTAATTCAGCCCACTTTCTGAAAAAACACGAGTTGTCGAGTCGATGCCATACCGGGACCTTTGAGCCTGGGCGTTTTTCGAAACAGTCAAAGTTAGAGGTCCGAGAGCTTACTATATACCCCATGGGTCCCTTAAGGCACTATTAGGTGCTTAGAAAAATCTCCTTTTCCTCCTAAAGTCTAATACAGCCCACTTTCTGAAAAAACACGAGTTGTCGAGTCGATGCCATACCGGGACCTTTGAGCCTGGGCGTTTTTCAAAAAAGTCAAAGTTAGAGGTCCGAGCGCTTACCATATACCCCATGGATCCCTTAAGGCACTATTAGGTGCTTAGAACAATATCCTTTTCCTCCTAAATTCTAATTCAGCCCACTTTCTGAAAAAACACGAGTTGTCGAGTCGATGCCATACCGGGACCTTTGAGCCTTGGCGTTTTTCGAAAGAGTCAAAGTTATATGTCCGGGTGCTTACCACATACCCCATGGGTCCCTTTAGGCCTTATTAGGTGGCTAAAACTATCTCCTTTGCCTCCTAAATGCCATCTCAGCACTTTCTGAAAAAATACGAGTTGTCGAGTCGATGCCATACCGGGACCTTTGAGCATGGGCGTTTTTCGAAACCGTCAAAGTCAGAGGTTCGAGCGCTTAAAACATACACCATGGGTCCCTTAAGGCCCTATTAGGTGCTTAAAATTATCTCCTTTCCCTCCTAAAGTCAATTTCAGCCCACTTTCCGAAAAACACGAGTTGTCTAGTCGATGCCATAACGAGACCTTTTAGCCTGGGCGTTTTTCGAAACCGTCAAAGTTAGAGGTCCTAGCGCTTACCACATAACCCATGGGTCACCTAAGGCCCTATTATGTGCATAGCACCATCTCCTTTTCTTCCTAAAGGCTATTTCAGCCTACTTTCTGAAAAAACATGAGTTGTCGAGTCGATGCCATACCTGGACCTTTGAGCTGGGGCATTTTTCGAAACCGACAAATTCAGAGGTCCGAGCGCTTACCTTATACCCAATGGGTCCCTTAAGGACCTATTAGGTGCTTAGAACCATCTCCTTTGCCTCCTAAAGGCTAATTCAGCCCACTTTATGAAAAACCACGAGTTGTTGAGTCGATGACATGCCGGGACCTTTGAGTCTGGGCGTTTTTCGAAAAAGTCAAAGTTAGAGGTCCGAGCGCTTACCATATACCCCATGGGTCCCTTAAGGCACTATTAGGTGCTTAGAAAAATCTTTTCCTCCTAAAGTCTAATTCAGCCCACTTTCTGAAAAAACACGAGTTGTCGAGTTGATGCCATACCGGGACCTTTGAGCCTGGGCGTTTTTGGAAACAGTCAAAGTTAGAGGTCCGAGTGCTTACTATATACCCCATGGGTCCCTTAAGGCACTATTAGGTGCTTAGAACAATATCCTTTTCCTCCTAAATTCTAATTCAGCCCACTTTCTGAAAAAACACGAGTTGTCGATTCGATGCCTACCTGGACCTTTGAGCCTGGGCGTTATTCGAAACCGTCAAAGTTATAGGTTCGGATGCTTACCACATAACCGATGGGTCCCTTGAGGCCTTATTAGGTGCTTAAAACTATCTCCTTTGCCTCCTAAATGCCATTTCAGCCCACTTTCTGAAAAACACGAGTTGTCTAGTCGATGCCATACCGAGACCTTTTAGCCTTGGCGTTTTTCGAAACCGTCAAAGTTAGAGGTTCTAGCGCTTACCACATAACCCATGGGTCACGTAAGGCCCTATTATGTGCATAGCACCATCTCCTTTTCTTCCTAAAGGCTATTTTAGCCTACTTTCTAAAAAAATACGAGTTGTCGAGTCGATGCCATACCGGGACCTTTGAGCCTAGGCGTTTTTCGAAAAAGTCAAAGTTAGAGGTCCGAGCGCTTACCATATACCCCATGGATCCCTTAAGGCACTATTAGGTGCTTAGAACAATATCCTTTTCCTCCTAAATTCTAATTCAGCCCACTTTCTGAAAAAACACGAGTTGTCGATTCGATGCCATACCGGGACTTTTGAGCCTTGGCGTTTTTCGAAAGAGTCAAAGTTATAGGTCCGGGTGCTTACCACATACCCCATGGGTCCCTTTAGGCCTTATTAGGTGCTTAAAACTATCTCCTTTGCCTCCTAAATGCCATCTCAGCACTTTCTGAAAAAATACGAGTTGTCGAGTCGATGCCATACCGGGACCTTTGAGCATGGGCGTTTTTCGAAACCGTCAAAGTCAGAGGTTCGAGCGCTTACAACATACACCATGGGTCCCTTAAGGCCCTATTAGGTGCTTAAAATTATCTCCTTTCCCTCCTAAAGTCAATTTCAGCCCACTTTCCGAAAAACACGAGTTGTCTAGTCGATGCCATACCGAGACCTTTTAGCCTGGGCGTTTTTCGAAACCGTCAAAGTTAGAGGTCCTAGCGCTTACCACATAACCCATGGGTCACCTAAGGCCCTATTATGTGCATAGCACCATCTCCTTTTCTTCCTAAAGGCTATTTCAGCCTACTTTCTGAAAAAACATGAGTTGTCGAGTCGATGCCATACCTGGACCTTTGAGCTGGGGCATTTTTTGAAACCGACAAATTCAGAGGTCCGAGCGCTTACCTTATACCCAATGGGTCCCTTAAGGACCTATTAGGTGCTTAGAACCATCTCCTTTGCCTCCTAAAGGCTAATTCAGCCCACTTTATGAAAAACCACGAGTTGTTGAGTCGATGACATGCCGGGACCTTTGAGCCTGGGCGTTTTTCGAAAAAGTCAAAGTTAGAGGTCCGAGCGCTTACCATATACCCCATGGGTCCCTTAAGGCACTATTAGGTGCTTAGAAAAATCTCCTTTTCCTCCTAAAGTCTAATTCAGCCCACTTTCTGAAAAAACACGAGTTGTCGAGTCGATGCCATACCGGGACCTTTGAGCCTGGGCGTTTTTCGAAACAGTCAAAGTTAGAGGTCCGAGAGCTTACTATATACCCCATGGGTCCCTTAAGGCACTATTAGGTGCTTAGAAAAATCTCCTTTTCCTCCTAAAGTCTAATTCAGCCCACTTTCTGAAAAAACACGAGTTGTCGAGTCGATGCCATACCGGGACCTTGAGCCTGGGCGTTTTTCGAAAAAGTCAAAGTTAGAGGTCCGAGCGCTTACCATATACCCCATGGATCCCTTAAGGCACTATTAGGTGCTTAGAACAATATCCTTTTCCTCCTAAATTCTAATTCAGCCCACTTTCTGAAAAAACACGAGTTGTCGAGTCGATGCCATACCGGGACCTTTGAGCCTTGGCGTTTTTCGAAAGAGTCAAAGTTATATATCCGGGTGCTTACCACATACCCCATGGGTCCCTTTAGGCCTTATTAGGTGGCTAAAACTATCTCCTTTGCCTCCTAAATGCCATCTCAGCACTTTCTGAAAAATACGAGTTGTCGAGTCGATGCCATACCGGGACCTTTGAGCATGGGCGTTTTTCAAAACCGTCAAAGTCAGAGGTTCGAGCGCTTAAAACATACACCATGGGTCCCTTAAGGCCCTATTAGGTGCTTAAAATTATCTCCTTTCCCTCCTAAAGTCAATTTCAGCCCACTTTCCGAAAAACACGAGTTGTCTAGTCGATGCCATACCGAGACCTTTTAGCCTGGGCGTTTTTCGAAACCGTCAAAGTTAGAGGTCCTAGTGCTTACCACATAACCCATGGGTCACCTAAGGCCCTATTATGTGCATAGCACCATCTCCTTTTCTTCCTAAAGGCTATTTCAGCCTACTTTCTGAAAAAACATGAGTTGTCGAGTCGATGCCATACCTGGACCTTTGAGCTGGGGCATTTTTTGAAACCGACAAATTCAGAGGTCCGAGCGCTTACCTTATACCCAATGGGTCCCTTAAGGACCTATTAGGTGCTTAGAACCATCTCCTTTGCCTCCTAAAGGCTAATTCAGCCCACTTTATGAAAAACCACGAGTTGTTGAGTCGATGACATGCCGGGACCTTTGAGCCTGGGCGTTTTTCGAAAAAGTCAAAGTTAGAGGTCCGAGCGCTTACCATATACCCCATGGGTCCCTTAAGGCACTATTAGGTGCTTAGAAAAATCTCCTTTTCCTCCTAAAGTCTAATTCAGCCCACTTTCTGAAAAAACACGAGTTGTCGAGTCGATGCCATACCGGGACCTTTGAGCCTGGGCGTTTTTCGAAACAGTCAAAGTTAGAGGTCCGAGAGCTTACTATATACCCCATGGGTCCCTTAAGGAACTATTAGGTGCTTAGAAAAATCTCCTTTTCCTCCTAAAGTCTAATTCAGCCCACTTTCTGAAAAAACACGAGTTGTCGAGTCGATGCCATACCGGGACCTTTGAGCCTGGGCGTTTTTCGAAAAAGTCAAAGTTAGAGGTCCGAGCGCTTACCATATACCCCATGGATCCCTTAAGGCACTATTAGGTGCTTAGAACAATATCCTTTTCCTCCTAAATTCTAATTCAGCCCACTTTCTGAGAAAACACGAGTTGTCGAGTCGATGCCATACCCGGACCTTTGAGCCTTGGCGTTTTTCGAAAGAGTCAAAGTTATATGTCCGGGTGCTTACCACATACCCCATGGGTCCCTTTAGGCCTTATTAGGTGGCTAAAACTATCTCCTTTGCCTCCTAAATTCCATCTCAGCACTTTCTGAAAAAATACGAGTTGTCGAGTCGATGCCATACCGGGACCTTTGAGCATGGGCGTTTTTCGAAACCGTCAAAGTCAGAGGTTCGAGCGCTTAAAACATACACCATAGGTCCCTTAAGGCCCTATTAGGTGCTTAAAATTATCTCCTTTCCCTCCTAAAGTCAATTTCAGCCCACTTTCCGAAAAACACGAGTTGTCTAGTCGATGCCATACCGAGACCTTTTAGACTGGGCGTTTTTCGAAACCGTCAAAGTTAGAGGTCCTAGCGCTTACCACATAACCCATGGGTCACCTAAGGCCCTATTATGTGCATAGCACCATCTCCTTTTCTTCCTAAAGGCTATTTCAGCCTACTTTCTGAAAAAACATGAGTTGTCGAGTCGATGCCATACCTGGACCTTTGAGCTGGGGCATTTTTCGAAACCGACAAATTCAGAGGTCCGAGCGCTTACCTTATACCCAATGGGTCCCTTAAGGACCTATTAGGTGCTTAGAACCATCTCCTTTGCCTCCTAAAGGCTAATTCAGCCCACTTTATGAAAAACCACGAGTTGTTGAGTCGATGACATGCCGGGACCTTTGAGTCTGGGCGTTTTTCGAAAAAGTCAAAGTTAGAGGTCCGAGCGCTTACCATATACCCCATGGGTCCCTTAAGGCACTATTAGGTGCTTAGAAAAATCTTTTCCTCCGAAAGTCTAATTCAGCCCACTTTCTGAAAAAACACGAGTTGTCGAGTTGATGCCATACCGGGACCTTTGAGCCTGGGCGTTTTTCGAAACAGTCAAAGTTAGAGGTCCGAGAGCTTACTATATACCCCATGGGTCCCTTAAGGCACTATTAGGTGCTTAGAACAATATCCTTTTCCTCCTAAATTCTAATTCAGCCCACTTTCTGAAAAAACACGAGTTGTCGATTCGATGCCTACCTGGACCTTTGAGCCTGGGCGTTATTCGAAACCGTCAAAGTTATAGGTTCGGATGCTTACCACATAACCGATGGGTCCCTTGAGGCCTTATTAGGTGCTTAAAACTATCTCCTTTGCCTCCTAAATGCCATTTCAGCACTTTCTGAAAAAACACGAGTTGTCGAGTCGATGCCATACCGGGACCTTTGAGCATGGGCGTTTTTCAAAACCGTCAAAGTCAGAGGTTCGAGCGCTTACAACATACACCATGGGTCCCTTAAGGCCCTATTAGGTGCTTAAAATTATCTCCTTTCCCTCCTAAAGTCAATTTCAGCCCACTTTCTGAAAAACACGAGTTGTCTAGTCGATGCCATACCGAGACCTTTTAGCCTTGGCTTTTTTCGAAACCGTCAAAGTTAGAGGTTCTAGCGCTTACCACATAACCCATGGGTCACGTAAGGCCCTATTATGTGCATAGCACCATCTCCTTTTCTTCCTAAAGGCTATTTTAGCCTACTTTCTGAAAAAACACGAGTTGTCGAGTCGATGCCATACCGAGACCTTTTAGCCTGGGCGTTTTTCGAAACCGTCAAAGTTAGAGGTCCTAGCGCTTACCACATAACCCATGGGTCACCTAAGGCCCTATTATGTGCATAGCACCATCTCCTTTTCTTCCTAAAGGCTATTTCAGCCTACTTTCTGAAAAAACATGAGTTGTCGAGTCGATGCCATACCTGGACCTTTGAGCTGGGGCATTTTTTGAAACCGACAAATTCAGAGGTCCGAGCGCTTACCTTATACCCAATGGGTCCCTTAAGGACCTATTAGGTGCTTAGAACCATCTCCTTTGCCTCCTAAAGGCTAATTCAGCCCACTTTATGAAAAACCACGAGTTGTTGAGTCGATGACATGCCGGGACCTTTGAGCCTGGGCGTTTTTCGAAAAAGTCAAAGTTAGAGGTCCGAGCGCTTACCATATACCCCATGGGTCCCTTAAGGCACTATTAGGTGCTTAGAAAAATCTCCTTTTCCTCCTAAAGTCTAATTCAGCCCACTTTCTGAAAAAACACGAGTTGTCGAGTCGATGCCATACCGGGACCTTTGAGCCTGGGCGTTTTTCGAAACAGTCAAAGTTAGAGGTCCGAGAGCTTACTATATACCCCATGGGTCCCTTAAGGCACTATTAGGTGCTTAGAAAAATCTCCTTTTCCTCCTAAAGTCTAATTCAGCCCACTTTCTGAAAAAACACGAGTTGTCGAGTCGATGCCATACCGGGACCTTTGAGCCTGAGCGTTTTTTCGAAAAAGTCAAAGTTAGAGGTCCGAGCGCTTACCATATACCCCATGGATCCCTTAAGGCACTATTAGGTGCTTAGAACAATATCCTTTTCCTCCTAAATTCTAATTCAGCCCACTTTCTGAAAAAACACGAGTTGTCGATTCGATGCCATACCGGGACTTTTGAGCCTTGGCGTTTTTCGAAAGAGTCAAAGTTATAGGTCCGGGTGCTTACCACATACCCCATGGGTCCCTTTAGGCCTTATTAGGTGCTTAAAACTATCTCCTTTGCCTCCTAAATGCCATCTCAGCACTTTCTGAAAAAATACGAGTTGTCGAGTCGATGCCATACCGGGACCTTTGAGCATGGGCGTTTTTCGAAACCGTCAAAGTCAGAGGTTCGAGCGCTTACAACATACACCATGGGTCCCTTAAGGCCCTATTAGGTGCTTAAAATTATCTCCTTTCCCTCCTAAAGTCAATTTCAGCCCACTTTCTGAAAAACACGAGTTGTCTAGTCGATGCCATACCGAGACCTTTTAGCCTGGGCGTTTTTCGAAACCGTCAAAGTTAGAGGTCCTAGCGCTTACCACATAACCCATGGGTCACCTAAGGCCCTATTATGTGCATAACACCATCTCCTTTTCTTCCTAAAGGCTATTTCAGCCTACTTTCTGAAAAAACATGAGTTGTCGAGTCGATGCCATACCTGGACCTTTGAGCTGGGGCATTTTTCGAAACCGACAAATTCAGAGGTCCGAGCGCTTACCTTATACCCAATGGGTCCCTTAAGGACCTATTAGGTGCTTAGAACCATCTCCTTTGCCTCCTAAAGGCTAATTCAGCCCACTTTATGAAAAACCACGAGTTTTCGAGTCGATGACATGCCGGGACCTTTGAGCCTGGGCGTTTTTCGAAAAAGTCAAAGTTAGATGTCCGAGCGCTTACCATATACCCCATGGGTCCCTTAAGGCACTATTAGGTGCTTAGAAAAATCTCCTTTTCCTCCTAAAGTCTAATTCAGCCCACTTTCTGAAAAAACACGAGTTGTCGAGTTGATGCCATACCGGGACCTTTGAGCCTGGGCGTTTTTCGAAACAGTCAAAGTTAGAGGTCCGAGAGCTTACTATATACCCCATGGGTCCCTTAAGGCACTATTAGGTGCTTAGAACAATATCCTTTTCCTCCTAAATTCTAATTCAGCCCACTTTCTGAAAAAACACGAGTTGTCGATTCGATGCCTACCTGGACCTTTGAGCCTGGGCGTTATTCGAAACCGTCAAATTTATAGGTTCGGATGCTTACCACATAACCGATGGGTCCCTTGAGGCCTTATTAGGTGCTTAAAACTATCTCCTTTGCCTCCTAAATGCCATTTCAGCACTTTCTGAAAAAACACGAGTTGTCGAGTCGATGCCATACCGGGACCTTTGAGCATGGGCGTTTTTCAAAACCGTCAAAGTCAGAGGTTCGAGCGCTTACAACATACACCATGGGTCCCTTAAGGCCCTATTAGGTGCTTAAAATTATCTCCTTTCCCTCCTAAAGTCAATTTCAGCCCACTTTCTGAAAAACACGAGTTGTCTAGTCGATGCCATACCGAAACCTTTTAGCCTGGGCGTTTTTCGAAACCGTCAAAGTTAGAGGTTCTAGCGCTTACCACATAACCCATGGGTCACGTAAGGCCCTATTATGTGCATAGCACCATCTCCTTTTCTTCCTAAAGGCTATTTTAGCCTACTTTCTGAAAAAACACGAGTTGTCGAGTCGATGCCATACCTGGACCTTTGAGCTGGGGCATTTTTCGAAACCGACAAATTCAGAAGTCCGAGCGCTTACCTTATACCCAATGGGTCCTTTAAGGACCTATTAAGTGCTTAGAATCATCTCCTTTGCCTCCTAAAGGCTAATTTATCCCACTTTATGAAAAACCACGAGTTGTCGAGTCGATGACATACAGGGACCTTTGAGCCTGGGCATTTTTCGAAAAAGTCAAAGTTAGAGGTCCGAGCGCTTACCATATACCCCATGGGTCCCTTAAGGCACTATTAGGTGCTTAGAAAAATCTCCTTTTCCTCCTAAAGTCTAATTCAGCCCACTTTCTGAAAAAACACGAGTTGTCGAGTCGATGTCATACCGGGACCTTTGAGCCTGGGCGTTTTTCGAAACAGTCAAAGTTAGAGGTCCGAGAGCTTATTATATACCCCATGGGTTCCTTAAGGCACTATTAGGTGCTTAGAACAATATCCTTTTCCTCCTAAATTCTAATTCAGCCCACTTTCTGAAAAAACACGAGTTGTCGATTCGATACCTACCTGGACCTTTGAGCCCGGGCGTTATTCGAAACCGTCAAAGTTATATGTCCGGGTTCTTACCACATAACCCATGGGTCCCTTGAGGCCTTATTAGGTACTTAAAACTATCTCCTTTGACTCCTAAATGCCATTTCATCACTTTCTGAAAAAACACGAGTTGTCGAGTCGATTCCATACCGGGACCTTTGAGCATGGGCGTTTTTCGAAACCGTCAAAGTCAGAGGTTCGAGCGCTTACAACATACACCATGGGTCCCTTGAGGCCCTATTAGGTGCTTTAAATTATCTCCTTTCCCTCCTGAAGTCAATTTCAGCCCACTTTCTGAAAAACACGAGTTGTCTAGTCGATGCCATACCGAGACCTTTTAGCCTGGGCGTTTTTCGAAACCGTCAAAGTTAGAGGTCCTAGCGCTTACCACATAACCCATGGGTCACCTAAGGCCCTATTATGTGCATAGCATCATCTCCTTTTCTTCCTAAAGGCTATTTCAGCCTACTTTCTGAAAAAACACGAGTTGTCGAGTCGATGCCATACCTAGACCTTTGAGTTGGGGCATTTTTCGAAACCGACAAATTCAGAGGTCCGAGCGCTTACCTTATACCCAATGGGTCCCTTAAGGACCTATTAGGTGCTTATAACCATCTCCTTTGCCTCCTAAAGGCTAATTCAGCCCACTTTATGAAAAACCACGAGTTGTCGAGTCGATGACATGCCGGGACCTTTGAGCCTGGGCGTTTTTTCGAAAAAGTCAAAGTTAGAGGTCCGAGCGCTTACCATAAACCCCATGGGTCCCTTAAGGCACTATTAGGTGCTTAGAAAAATCTCCTTTTCCTCCTAAAGTCTAATTCAGCCCACTTTCTGAAAAAACACGAGTTGTCGAGTCGATGCCATACCGGGACCTTTGATCCTGGGCGTTTTTCGAAACAGTCAAAGTTAGAGGTCCGAGAGCTTACTATATACCCCATGGGTCCCTTAAGGCACTATTAGGTGCTTAGAACAATATCCTTTTCCTCCTAAATTCTAATTCAGCCCACTTTCTGAAAAAACACGAGTTGTCGATTCGATGCCTACCTGGACCTTTGAGCCTGGGCGTTATTCGAAACCGTCAAAGTTATAGGTTCGGGTGCTTACCACATACCCCATTGGTCCCTTTAGGCCTTATTAGGTGCTTAAAACTATCTCCTTTGCCTCCTAAATGACATTTCAACACTTTCTGAAAAAACACGAGTTGTCGAGTCGATGCCATATCGGGACCTTTGAGCATGGGCGTTTTTCAAAACCGTCAAAGTTAGAGGTCCGAGCGCTTACCATAAACCCCATGGGTCCCTTAAGGCACTATTAGGTCCTTAGAAAAATCATCTTTTCCTCCTAAAGTCTAATTCAGCCCACTTTCTGAAAAAACACGAGTTGTCGAGTCGATGCCATACCGGGACCTTTGATCCTGGGCGTTTTTCGAAACAGTCAAAGTTAGAGGTCCGAGAGCTTACTATATACCCCATGGGTACCTTAAGGCACTATTAGGTGCTTAGAACAATATCCTTTTCCTCCTAAATTCTAATTCAGCCCACTTTCTGAAAAAACACGAGTTGTCGATTCGATGCCTAATTGGACCTTTGAGCCTGGGCGTTATTCGAAACCGTCAAAGTTATAGGTCCGGGTGCTTACCACATGCCCCATGGGTCCCTTTAGTCCTTATTAGGTGCTTAAAACTATCTCCTTTGCCTCCTAAATGACATTTCAGCACTTTCTGAAAAAACACGAGTTGTCGAGTCGATGCCATACCGGGACCTTTGAGCATGGGCGTTTTTCAAAACCGTCAAAGTCAGAGGTTCGAGCGCTTACAACATATACCATGGGTCCCTTAAGACCCTATTAGGTGCTTAAAATTATCTCCTTTCCCTCCTAAAGTCAATTTCAGCCCACTTTCTGAAAAACACGAGTTGTCTAGTCGATGACATACCGAGACCTTTTAGCCTGGGCGTTTTTCGAAACCGTCAAAGTTAGAGGTCCTAGCGCTTACCACATAACCCATGGGTCACCTAAGGCCCTATTATGTGCATAGAACCATCTCCTTTTCTTCCTAAAGGCTATTTCAGCCTACTTTCTGAAAAAACACTAGTTGCCGAGTCGATACCATACCTGGACCTTTGAGCTGTGGCATTTTTCGAAACCGACAAATTCAGAGGTCCGAGCGCTTACCTTTTACCCAATGGGTCCCTGAAGGACCTATTAGGTGCTTAGAACCATCTCCTTTGCCGCCTAAAGGCTAATTCAGCCCACTTTGTGAAAAACCACGAGTTGTCGAGTCGATGACATACCGGGACCTTTGAGCCTGGTCGTTTTTCGAAAAAGTCAAAGTTAGAGGTCCGAGCGCTTACCATATACCCCATGGGTCCCTTAAGGCACTATTAGGTGCTTAGAAAAATCTCCTTTTCCTCCTAAAGTCTAATTCAGCCCACTTTCTGGAAAAACACGAGTTGTCGAGTCGATGCCATACTGGGACCTTTGAGCCTCGACGTTTTTCGAAACAGTCAAAGTTAGAGGTCCGAGAGCTTACTATATACCCCATGGGTCCCTTAAGGCACTATTAGGTGCTTAGAACAATATCCGTTTCCTCCTAAATTCTAATTGAGCCCACTTTCTGAAAAAACACGAGTTGTTGATTCGATGCCTACCTGGACCTTTGAGCCTGGGCGTTATTCAAAACCGTCAAAGTTATAGGTCCGGGTTCTTTCCACATACCCCATGGGTCCCTTTAGGCCTTTTAAGGTGCTTAAAACTATCTCCTTTGCCTCCTAAATGCCATTTCAGCACTTTCTGAAAAAACACGAGTTGTCGAGTCGATGCCATACCGGGACCTTGAGCATGGGCGTTTTTCGAAACCGTCAAAGTCAGAGGTTCGAGCGCTTACAACATACACCATGGGTCCCTTAAGGCCCTATTAGGTGCTTAAAATTATCTCCTTTCCCTCCTAAAGTGAATTTCAGCCCACTTTCTGAAAAACACGAGTTGTCTAGTCGATGCCATACCGAGACCTTTTAGCCTGGGCGTTTTCGAAACCATCAAAGTTAGAGGTCCTAGCGCTTACCACATAACCCATGGGTCACCTAAGGCCCTATTATGTGCATAACACCATCTCCTTTTATTCCTAAAGGCTATTTCAGCCTACTTTCTGAAAAAACACGAGTTGTCGAGTCGATGCCATACCTGGACCTTTGAGCTGGGGCATTTTTCGAAACCGACAAATTCAGAAGTCCGAGCGCTTACCTGATACCCAATGGGTCCCTTAAGGACCTATTAGGTGCTTAGAACCATCTCCTTTGCCTCCTAAAGGCTAATTCAAGCCCACTTTATGAAAAAACCACGAGTTGTCGAAGTCGATGACATTACCGGGACCCTTTGAGCCCTGTGCGTTTTTCGGAAAAAGTGCAAAGGTTAGAGGTCCGACCGCGCTAACATATCACCATGGGTCCCTTAAGGCACTATAGGTGCTTAACACAAATCTCCTTTCCTCCTAAAGTCGAATCAGCCCAACTTGCTGAAAAAACACGACCATGTTGTCGAGGTCGATACCTACGGGACCTTTGAGCCTGGGCGTTTTCGAAAACCGGGTCAAAGTTTATAGTGCCGCGGTGCTTACCACATACCCCATGGGTCCCTTAAGGGCCTATAGGTGCTTAAACTATCCCCTTTGCCTCCTAAATGCCATTTCAGCACTTTCTGAAAAAACACGAGTTGTCGAGTCGATGCCATACCGGACCTTTGAGCATGGGCGTTTTTCGAAACCGTCAAAATCAGAGGTCCGAGCGCTTAC
>NW_026614417.1:0-52150 GCF_020520425.1 Spinacia oleracea | reverse complement strand
AAAAAACAAAAGGTAAGCAAGGGCACGACATGGCCCAAGCAAGCAAGGCATGACAAGAAAGGTAAGCAAGGGCACGACATGGCCCAAGCAAGGTAAAGCATGACCCAAGAAAGGCAAGCAAGGGCACGACTTGGCCCAAGCAAGGCAAGGCATGACCCAAGAAAGGTAAGCAAGGGCACGACATGGCCCAAGCAAGGCAAGGCATGACCCAAGAAAGGTAAGCAAGGGCACGACATGGCCCAAGCAAGGTAAGCATGACCCAAGAAAGGTAAGCAAGGGCACGACATGGCCCAAGCAAGGCAAGGCATGACCCAAGAAAGGCAAGCAAGGGCACGACAGGCCAAGCAAGGCAAGGCATGACCCAAGAAAGGTAAGCAAGGGCACGACATGGCCCAAGCAAGGGAAGCATGACCCAAGAAAGGTAAGCAAGGGCACGACATGGCCCAAGCAAGGCAGGCATGACCCAAGAAAGGTAAGCAAGGGCACGACATGGCCCAAGCAAGGTAAGCATGACCCAAGAAAGGCAAGCAAGGGCACGACATGGCCCAAGCAAGGCAAGGCATGACCCAAGAAAGGTAAGCAAGGGCACGACATGGCCCAAGCAAGGCAAGGCATGACCCAAGAAAGGTAAGCAAGGGCACGACATGGCCCAAGCAAGGTAAGCATGACCCAAGAAAGGTAAGCAAGGGCACGACATGGCCCAAGCAAGGTAAGCATGACCCAAGAGAAGGCAAGCAAAGGCACGACATGGCCCAAACAAGGCAAGGCATGACCCAAGAAAGGCAAGCAAGGGCACGACATGGCCCAAGCAAGGCAAGCATGACCCAAGAAAGGTAAGCAAGGGCACGACATGGCCCAAGCAAGGTAAGCATGACCCAAGAAAGGTAAGCAAGGGCACGACATGGCCCAAGCAAGGCAAGGCATGACCCAAGAAAGGCAAGCAAGGGCACGACATGGCCCAAGCAAGGCAAGCATGACCCAAGAAAGGTAAGCAAGGGCACGACATGGCCAAGCAAGGGAAGCATGACCCAAGAAAGGTAAGCAAGGGCACGACATGGCCCAAGCAAGGCAAGGCATGACCAAGAAAGCTACGCAAGGGCACGACATGGGCCAAGCAGGTAAGCAGGACCCAAGAAAGGCAAGGCATGACCCAAGAAAGGTAAGCAAGGGCACGACATGGCCCAAGCAAGGCAAAGGCATGACCCAAGAAAGGTAAGCAAGGGCACGACATGGCCCAAGCAAGGTAAGCATGACCCAAGAAAGGCAAGCAAGGGCACGACATGGCCCAAGCAAGGCAAGGCATGACCCAAGAAAGGTAAGCAAGGGCACGACATGGCCCAAGCAAGGCAAGACAAGAAGGCCAAGCAAAGGGATCAAAGGGCCGACATGGCCCAAGCAAGGCAAGGCATTGACCCAAGAAAGGTAAGCAAGGGCACGACATGGCCCAAGCACCCCCAGGGCAAGGCATGACCCAAGCAAAGGCTAGCAAGGGCACGACATGGACCCAAGCAAGGCAAAGGCATGACCCAAGGAAAGCCAGCCGAAGGGCAAGCAAGGTAAAGCATGGACCCAAGCAAGGCCAAGGCATGACCCAAGAAAGGTAAGCAAGGCACGACCATGGCCAAGCAAGGCAAGGCATGACCAAGAAGGTAAGCAGGGCACGACATGGCCCAAGCAAGGTAAGCATGACCCAAGAAAGGCAAGCAAGGGCACGACTCTGGCCCAAGCAAGGCAAGCATAACCACCCCCAGAAAGGTAAGCAAGGGCACGACATGGCCCAAGCAAGGCAAGGCTGACCCAAGAAAGGTAAGCAAGGGCACGGACATGGCACAAGCAAGGTAAGCATGACCCAAGAAAGGCAAGCAAGGGCACGACATGGCCCCAAGCAGGCAAGGCATGACCCAAGGAAAGGTAAGCAAGCGCACGACATTGCCCAGCAAGGCACGGCATGACCCAAGAAAGGTAAGCAAGGGCACGACATGGCCCAAGCAAGGCAAGGCATGACCAAGAAAGGTAGCAAGGGCACGACATGGCCCAAGCAAGGGAAGCATGACCAAGAAAGGTAAGCAAGGGCACGACATGGCCCAAGCCAAGGCAATGCATGACCCAAGAAGGTAAGCAAGGGCAACGACATGGCCCAAGCAAGGCAAGGCATGACCCAAGAAAGGTAAGCAAGGGGCACGACATGGCCCAGCAAGGGAAGCATGACCCAAGAAAGGTAAGCAAGGGCACGACATGGCCCAAGCAAGGCAAGGCATGACCCAAGAAAGGTAAGCAGGGCACGACATGGCCCAAGCAAGGTAAGCATGACCCAAGAAAGGCAAGCAAGGGCACGACTTGTCCAAGCAAGGCAAGGCATGACCCAAGAAAGGTAAGCAAGGTCACGACATGGCCCAAGCAAGGGCAAGGCATGACCCAAGAAGGTAAGCAAGGGCACGACATGGCCCAACCAAAGGAAGCATGACCCAAGAAAGGTAAGCAAGGGCACGACATGGCCCAAGCAAGGCAAGGCATGACCCAAGAAAGGCAAGCAAGGGCACGACATGGCCCAAGCAAGGCAAGGCATGACCCAAGAAAGGTAAGCAAGGGCACGACATGGCCCAAGCAAGGGAAGGCATGACCCAAGATAGGTAAGCAAGGGCACGACATGGCCAAGCAAGGCAAGGCATGACCAAGAAAGGTAAGCAAGGGCACGACATGGCCCAAACAAGGTAAGCATGACCCAAGAAAGGTAAGCAAGGGCAAGACATGTCCCAAGCAAAGCAAGGCATGACCCAAGAAAGGTAAGAAAGGGCACGACATGGCCCAAGCAAGGCAAGGCATGACCCAAGAAAGGTAAGCAAGGGTACGACAGGCCCAAGCAAGGTAAGCATGACCCAATAAAGGTAAGCAAGGGCACGACATGGCCCAAGCAAGGCAAGCATGACCCAAAGAAAGGTAAGCAAGGGCACGACATGGCCCAAGCAAGGCAAGCATGACCCAAGAAAGGTAAGCAAGGGCGCGACATGGGCCCAAGCAAGGCAAGGCATGACCAAGAAAGGTAAACAAGGGCACGACATGGCCCAAACAAGGTAAGCATGACCCAAGAAAGGTAGCAAGGGCACGACATGGCCCCAAGCAAGGCAAGGCATGACCCAAGAAAGTAAGCAAGGGCACGACATGGCCCAAGCAAGGCAAGGCATGACCAAAGAAAGGTAAGCAAGGGCACGACATGGCCCAAACAAGGTAGCATGACCCAAGAAAGGTAAGCAAGGGCACGACATGGCCCAAGCAAGGCAAGGCATGACCCAAGAAGGTAAGCAAGGGCACGACATGGCCCAAGTAAGGCAAGGCATGACCCAAGATAGGTAAGCAAGGGCACGACATGGCCAAGCAAGGCAAGGCATGACCAAGAAAGGTAAGCAAGGGCACGACATGGCCCAAACAAGGTAAGCATGACCCAAGAAAGGTAAGCAAGGGCACGACATGGCCAAGCAAGGCAAGGCATGACCCAAGAAAGGTAAGCAAGGGCACGACATGTCCCAAGCAAGGCAAGGCATGACCCAAGAAAGGTAAGCAAGGGCACGACATGGCCCAAGCAAGGCAAGGCATGACCCAAGAAAGGTAAGCAAGGGTACGACATGGCCCAAACAAGGTAAGCATGACCCAAGAAAGGTAAGCAAGGGCACGACATGGCCCAAGCAAGGTAGCATCACCCAAGAAAGGTAAGCAAGGGCACGACATGGCCCAAGCAAGGCAAGGCATGACCCAAGAAAGGTAAGCAAGGGTACGACATGGCCCAAGCAAGGTAAGCATGACCCAAGAAGGTAAGCAAGGGCACGACATGGCCCAAGCAAGGTAAGCATCGCCCAAGAAAGGTAAGCAAGGGCACGACATGGCACAAGCAAGGTAAGCAAGACCCAAGAAAGGTAAGCAAGGGCACGACATGGCCCAAGCAAGGCAAAGCATGACCCAAGAAAGGTAAGCATGACCCAAGCAAGGTAAGGCATGACCCAAGAAAGGTAAGCAAGGGCACGACATGGCCCAAGCAAGATAAGCATGACCCAAGAAAGGTAAGCAAGGGCACGACATGGCCCAAGCAAGGCAAGGCATGACCCAAGAAAGGTAAGCAAGGGCACGACATGGCCCAAGCAAGGTAAGCATGACCCAAGAAAGGTAAGCAAGGGCACGACATGGCCCAAGCAAGGCAAGGCATGACCCAAGAAAGGTAAGCAAGGGTACGACATGGCCCAAGCAAGGTAAGCATGACCCAATAAAGGTAAGCAAGGGCACGACATGGCCCAAGCAAGGCAAGCATGACCCAAGAAAGGTAAGCAAGGGCACGACATGGCCCAAGCAAGGCAAGCATGACCCAAGAAAGGTAAGCAAGGGCGCGACATGGCCCAAGCAAGGCAAGGCATGACCAAGAAAGGTAAACAAGGGCACGACATGGCCCAAACAAGGTAAGCATGACCCAAGAAAGGTAAGCAAGGGCACGACATGGCCCAAGCAAGGCAAGGCATGACCCAAGAAAGGTAAGCAAGGGCACGACATGGCCCAAGCAAGGCAAGGCATGACCAAGAAAGGTAAGCAAGGGCACGACATGGCCCAAACAAGGTAAGCATGACCCAAGAAAGGTAAGCAAGGGCACGACATGGCCCAAGCAAGGCAAGGCATGACCCAAGAAAGGTAAGCAAGGGCACGACATGGCCCAAGTAAGGCAAGGCATGACCCAAGATAGGTAAGCAAGGGCACGACATGGCCAAGCAAGGCAAGGCATGACCAAGAAAGGTAAGCAAGGGCACGACATGGCCCAAACAAGGTAAGCATGACCCAAGAAAGGTAAGCAAGGGCACGACATGGCCCAAGCAAGGCAAGGCATGACCCAAGAAAGGTAAGCAAGGGCACGACATGTCCCAAGCAAGGCAAGGCATGACCCAAGAAAGGTAAGCAAGGGCACGACATGGCCCAAGCAAGGCAAGGCATGACCCAAGAAAGGTAAGCAAGGGTACGACATGGCCCAAACAAGGTAAGCATGACCCAAGAAAGGTAAGCAAGGGCACGACATGGCCCAAGCAAGGTAAGCATCACCCAAGAAAGGT
Source organism: Spinacia oleracea (assembly GCF_020520425.1). Lineage (NCBI taxonomy): Eukaryota > Viridiplantae > Streptophyta > Magnoliopsida > Caryophyllales > Amaranthaceae > Spinacia > Spinacia oleracea. Next base: position 47,069 of record NW_026614417.1, on the reverse strand, counting down.
AAGCAAGGGCACGACATGGCCCAAGCAAGGCAAGGCATGACCCAAGAAAGGTAAGCAAGGGTATGACATGGCCCAAGCAAGGCAAGGCATGACCAAGAAAGGTAAGCAAGGGCACGACATGGCCCAAACAAGGTAAGCATGACCCAAGAAAGGTAAGCAAGGGCACGACATGGCCCAAGAAAGGCAAGGCATGACCCAAGAAAGGTAAGCAAGGGCACGACATGGCCCAAGCAAGGCAAGGCATGACCCAAGATAGGTAAGCAAGGGCACGACATGGCCAAGCAAGGCAAGGCATGACCAAGAAAGGTAAGCAAGGGCACGACATGGCCCAAACAAGGTAAGCATGACCCAAGAAAGGTAAGCAAGGGCACGACATGGCCCAAGCAAGGCAAGGCATGACCCAAGAAAGGTAAGCAAGGGCACGACATGTCCCAAGCAAGGCAAGGCATGACCCAAGAAAGGTAAGCAAGGGCACGACATGGCCCAAGCAAGGCAAGGCATGACCCAAGAAAGGTAAGCAAGGGTACGACATGGCCCAAGCAAGGTAAGCATGACCCAAGAAAGGTAAGAAAGGGCACGACATGGCCCAAGCAAGGTAAGCATCACCCAAGAAAGGTAAGCAAGGGCACGACATGGCCAAGCAAGGCAAGGCATGACCCAAGAAAGGTAAGCAAGGGTACGACATGGCCCAAGCAAGGTAAGCATGACCCAAGAAAGGTAAGCAAGGGCACGACATGGCCTAAGCAAGGTAAGCATCACCCAAGAAAGGTAAGCAAGGGCACGACATGGCCCAAGCAAGGTAAGCAAGACCCAAGAAAGGTAAGCAAGGGCACGACATGGCCCAAGCAAGGCAAAGCATGACCCAAGAAAGGTAAGCATGACCCAAGCAAGGTAAGGCATGACCCAAGAAAGGTAAGCAAGGGCACGACATGGCCCAAGCAAGGTAAGCATGACCCAAGAAAGGTATGCAAGGGCACGACATGGCCCAAGCAAGGCAAGGCATGACCCAAGAAAGGTAAGCAAGGGCACGACATGGCCCAAGCAAGGTAAGCATGACCCAAGAAAGGTAAGCAAGGGCACGACATGGCCCAAGCAAGGTAAGCATGACCCAAGAAAGGTAAGCAAGGGCAGGACATGGCCCAAGCAAGGCAAGGCATGACCCAAGAAAGGTAAGCAAGGGCACGACATGGCCCAAACAAGGTAAGCATGACCCAAGAAAGGTATGCAAGGGCACGACATGGCCCAAACTGAAGGAAATAATGCCCTTGGTCCAAGTATGCATTCTATGTTAAGTCTAATAAATGCGGTTCAGTATTAATTAACAAGTTAATAATTCAGTGAGATCAAGTGAGCTGAATGCCTAGCTAGAGGCCGCTTCAGTTCAAGTGGAATTAATGATATTAATCCACAGCTTACTCTTGACTGAACCCGTAGGGTCACACAAATAGTACGTAAACGGATCAAGTATTTAATGGCATTAAATACTCCATCTATGAATATTCGGAACCGACGGATCTTGGTTTCAGTGGGAGCTAAGATCGTCACAGGCAAGAAATGAATACTCCGGAAACGATGATATTGCCGGAAACGGAAATATGGATCGTATCGGAAATATGAATATTATCCAAGTCGTAGATGTTGCCGGAAACGGAAACATGGTACGTATCGGAAAATATTATTGGAAATGGAAATATTACCAGAATCGGAAATATTGCCGGAAACGGAAATATTGTCAGAATCGGAAATATTGCCGGAATCGGAAAATAATTCCGGAAACGGAAATATTAAATATTTGTTCGAAACGGAAATTAATTCCGGAATCGGAAATATTAAATATTGTTCGTATCGGAAATAGATTCCGGAAATGGAAATTTAATCGGAAGCGTATCGTACATCGGACGAGGCTTGCCGGACGAAGGCCCAGCACGAAGCCGGGGCCATCGCCCAGCAAGCATGCGCGCCACAAAGCCCAGCCAAGGCAGCGGCCAGGCCTACCGCAAGGCAGGCCCAGCGCGCGCCAAGAGGCCACGGCTGCGTGGGCCGTGCTGCGCGGGCTGCTGCTCGCACGCATGGGCAGCCCTTGTGGCTGCCGTGTGTGTGTGAGTTTGTGCTCATGCATGATTCCTGAATCTGCAAGAGTCAGTGTATGATTAAATGTCTATTCCTAATTGGATAAATTAATTAAATAGAATTCATGTAGGATTCTAATTCCAATTAATTCGCATCCTACTAGGATTACGATTCCTTTTCCATAACTCTATAAATAAAGGCCTAGGGGTCATAATTTATACAGAAGTTTCAAAGTATTCAAAAGTGAGTTTTTGAGAGAAAATTAAAACACATCTTGCTCATAAAAGTGCCGAATTTTCTAGTACCTTAAGGGCGGTTCTAGTTGGTCAATCTTAAGGCGGATCCGGACGTGCTGTGGACTATCTACGGAGGGACGACACTTGGAGTCCTAAAAGACTTGTTCTTGTTCGGTTCGGGCGCAGCTAGGGAAGGCACGCAACAAAGAGTATGCATCTAATTATGCTATATGATTATGTGTAAATAATATGTTTCCTGGGTTAATGGTTGTTTCCGCATGATCTATGTAAATGTCATATGTATCATAACCTAACAGTGGTATCACGAGCCCCTTATTATTTTCATAATCTAAATTGCATGAACATGGTTAAATATTACAAATTTGCAAGAATTAAAAGGGGTGATTAATTTTCGTAATTGTTAATTAATTGCAAATTGCGTTTATTTAATTATATGTACGCAGTTTTTCGGCAGTTTCTTCATTACTCATCCGAATTGAGTGATTTTTGTGTCAATTCCGCATGTAAAAGGCATTCTAAAATTTTGACAAAAATAGTATTTTTCTGCCGAACCCAGAATTCTCAAATTCGAAGCCTAACTATGACTTTTCGAAGGTTTTAGTTTTTCGAATGCAAAATTTCGTAAATTTAAGATGTTAAATTAAATATTTGCGATTCCTGTTGATAAATCTTGAATTTTTGATTGACCTACTGCATATGTTTAACAAGTTTGAATGCCTAGTCTTGTTAATTATGCAATCTAATTTGTAATTATGATTAATTTGTTGAAAATTAGAATAATTTAGAATTAATTTGATTTTCATAATTAATTGTAATTTAATTAGAAACCTATGATTAAAAACCACCATAAAAATTGTAAATTTACGATAAATTTTAAATTTTTATGACCTAGACTTGAATCCATAACAATCGGAAATCAATTGGATAATAAATTTTCGATTTTTCGCCCTAAAATTATGAAATTAATAATATTTATTAATTTGTCATTAATTTTAAATATAAATTTTAAATTTTTATGCGATTCGTTCAAATAACTTGCACGCACGAAGCAATGGACGCTTCGTGTTACCCTTAAGGGGTGTTGTATAATGCGGGCATGCGACGACGAGCAAGGGAGCTCGTCGCCCGTGCGGCACGAATGCAATGAGCAAGGGCGTAGTGCACGAGCACAAGGCAGCAGCCCTGCCTTGTGTCGTGTGCCACGAGCAATGAACGAATGGGCATGGGCGAAGGGCGAGCCAAGGCAGTCGCGTGTGGGCAGCAAGCGAGCTGCGCCACAACGCGCGCTGCCTCGCACAAGTGCGCGCAGCCTCGCGCGCAGCGAGCGCAAGCTCGCGTGCCACGAGCGCTGCGCCCAGCACTGCTCGCGCGCGCAGCGCGCGATGTCGCTCGCCCAGCGAGCGATGTCGCGCACCAGCGAGCGATGGCTCGCGCCAGCGAGCGATGGCTCGCGCGCGCAGCGCGCGATGTCGCTCGCCCAGCAAGCGATGTCGCGCCCCAGCGAGCGATGGCTCGCGCGCACAGCGAGCGAGCCAGCGCGCCCAGCGAGCGATCTCGCGCGCGCACTGCGAGCGATAGCTCGCGTGCGATGGGGCGCTGTGCGGAGGCTTGCGATGAGACAGCAGCAGCTATGCGACGAGCGCATGGGCTGCGCGCACATGGCCAGCAATGGCTGTGTGCGTGCGGCCCATGGGCATGCAACGCGTAGGGTGTTTGCGTTACGATTAGATCGTTTTGAATATTTAATTTGAAAATTTCAGTTCACGTAATTTTAATTAATTTAAAATTAATAATTTGAATTAATTTCTTGGATTTTAATTTTGAATATTATAATTATAATAAATGAAATTTATTCTAATTATTTTACTAAAATTAAAATCATGAATTAATTTAAATGCGACTGAAATTAAATTAAATTTTTGGATTCAATTATAAATTTATGTGAGCTTTAAATTTTAATTAAATTTGTATGTTTCCGGTTAGACTAGAAATACAATTTTATGTTTAAAATTAGTAAAGCATATGAATTTATTGGTTTGAGTGGGAGCGCTTTTTAGTCATAAACTCTTGATTAGGTCTACAAATCCTTAAGGTTAAAACAACTCGATTAGAATTAATAAGGACTGAATAATTGGTAGATTATTGGTGCCCTTGATTAATTGCTGCAAATGTTTACGTGATGCATAATGTGTTTTACTAACCAGCTATGTGGGCCATTCATGATAATGAATGGGTGAATGGTATATATTGTATATGTACTGTTTTGCAGGTTATGAAGTGACTAGTATGGCCCAAATAGGATAGAAAATATGGTCTGCGTACCATTAATTTGAATGTAATTGGTCTAAAGTACCAAAGTTATTTTTCAATTCAAATATGGTCTGCGAACCATCAAATAGTTGTAATTAGTTATAGCTTATCCTATTTGAAGAAAATGGTGCCTCCCACGGAGATTTTCAAGACGGACTTTGAAGTCAAAGCTTCAAGATGAAGTCGGGCCATACTAGATCACAAATATCTTATGCATGTTTTAAGTTATTTATTGCTTTAAATATGTCTTAAAATGCATGAGATCAAAAGCTTGATTATGTTGCATGATTAAGGATTTTAGTTCACTTAAAATCTAACCAACATAGTAAGAGCCTTAAGTTCCAAACTTAAAAATTGAGTTAAAAGGTGCCATGCCAAAATATACACTTGCTTGGATATCCTTTACATCAATCTAGTAATAGTTTTCGCTCAGCGAGGTGTTACTTATTGGTCCTAAAGGGGCAAGGTACACAAATAATTGTGAGTACATGTTAGTTTTGGTGAAACTCAACGATATAAGTAAGGAGTCCTTTTATGTCGTGGCAAATTCGATAGGTTTACCTAATAAGTTCTTAGACGTACCTATCAACCAAGAATAGTTTCTAGACTATTAGCAAAAGGCTTTTGCTTACCTAAGATGTTCTAGGATTAAGTCGACAAACTGTGCTTAATTCTTCAATGATTTTAGGATCTTGGAATCATTTTATTCACACCTGCCGGAACAATAAAATCGAATAAAATGCTAATAACTTGTTTGAATTGCATGGTTGCTTTAATTTCAAGTTATTATTCATGATAAATGTTTAGACTTTGCATGCTTCAATGTATGTTTTAATTATTGTTTATAATTAAATATCTTGCACTGCAATAAATCCTTTTAGAAAGGTAACAGTAAATTTCCTCGATTGGTAGTGAATCCAAGAACGATTCACGGAAATGAGAGAAAGTGAGCAATTTAAAATGTACGTTTCTTATAACGACTTTTATGGTTGTTTTCGAATATCAAAATCGAATGGCAAACCAATTGGTGCTTGTGAATTCAAAATACAATGTAGTTTTGAGATCATAAAGCATTGAGTTTAACACGCTCAGCTTTACCAATGGTTAACAACCTAATATCTTTTTCCATTTAATTCTCGAATGAGTCTAGTCCCTAGACATTCGAATAGATCGATGCTTAGAGAACTTTAGAAGCTTCTGGTAAGATCATCTAGTTGAAACAAAATATTCAACATAAATGGTAAAGAACCTTGTTGGTGACATTGGACATGTCTAACAAAGTATAAAAGTCAAACACTAAAGAATTCAATTCTTAAGACTATAAGAAAGGGTACAAGAAATAAGAAAACAAAGGAACATATGAAAGGAATTTACGATTCCGTTTCTACCTATAAGTTTATGTTTAAAGAGGAGTGACCTAGCAATTAAACTTCCTTGGTATCATATACCGCTTGAGGTTCTTACTTCGGTAATAACTCAAACAATGGAAGCTAGGATACACTAATGACCTACAAGTGGGAAATGAAGCATGGTTGGAACTTAATGGCTATTAGTTGTAGGGTCACCTAGTTTGTTTTAAAGTCCTTTCAAAGGCTGGAACTTAATGGCTATTTTGTTCCATAATCAGCATACCTAAATTTCTGCTTCAAACACAGAAAGACTCACATTCAGAAGAACAAAAAAAAACAATGCTTGTTTGTTTGTTTATTTGAATGAAATGGTCAATTACTGGTTGAGTCAATATGCTTGATTAAAACAAACAACTCTTTAAAGAACTTTACTAGGTTCAAATCAAACCCTTGATTTGAGTTCCATTAAATCTTTGGCATTGTTGCTTAGACCATATCAACAAGTTAACATTCATAAGCTCTATTTTGATGGACTTTTGAAAGTTGGTTGATTTCTAAATCAACTTAAGACAAGCTAGTCTTACTTGTTGAAAGTAACAAAGAATATGAACTATTGTTAGAACGCCTAGACGATAGAGTTCAAAGCTAAAGAAAGGTTTTATGACTTTATTATTTCACATGGATTTGAGTGAATATAGGTTTATTTACTCAAATGTGATATAAGTTGAATCCTTTTGGCTAGTTCAAAGATTCAGAAGTATAAAATCCACTCGGCAAGAAATCATAAAGATCTAGGTTAGATCATGTTGATGATTACTTGAGACCAAATATGATCATCAATGATTGTGTGTTGTAATTTCACAATCTAGCTCCATAAGATATGGCATATCTTAGTTGGAATAATCGAAGTCAATTAGTACTTGATTCGATCAATGATGGATCATAAAGACTTTTCCTATAATTTCTAAAACAAAATGCTCAACTACCACCAAACTAAACCAAATTCGTCAAAGCTATTGAAAAGTAATTTCAGAATAACTTTTCATAAAATATATCTAGAGAGTTGCAAAACTCAGTGGGAGCTTAGTGTTTGTCATTCGACAAACTAAGGCCCAAGTATAGATATATGTTTCATTGTGATTTATTCAAATGAGACACAAGGGTATTGTTTCTACCACGAATTTTTGAGAACATAATGTTTGTTTGCTCGAAATAATGTCCTTTTGGAGATTCGTTTCCAAAATGACAAGTGGGAGAAAATAGACCTCGAAAGTCTTCGAGACGAACAACAAACATAAACGGACATTCCGGAGGCTTTTCGAAGTGCTTCAGAAAATCCGAACTTATTCTTTAAGGACTTTAGAAGTGGCTTTAAAGAATAGACATCTCTTAGAAGACTTTACAAGTGCTTCAAGGAGAACAGAATATTCAAAGGACTTTCAAGTGGCTATTGATATTCTATTGTTTGATGTTCTATACCCAAGTAGGCATAGAATTCAAGTCACTGAAACTATGAGATTCTTCTATCAGATAGTGAAGAAACATAGAGATTAGGTTAATGAAACTATGAGATTCTTCTATTAAATAGTGAAGAAACCTACAACTTGCAGTCAAACTATTATAGATTAATGAGTTTGTGACTTGTAAGAAAGCTATGACGAAATATAGATTCCCTAAAATGGTTAGAGGCCATATATAGACTATATGTTTAATTGGTTAAAAGCCATAAAACATACTCAATGTTTTGATGACAAAATTGAAATTTTGTTGATTTGCAAGAATAGGTTCACACCTATTGGTTGCAAGTTTGTTTTAAGGATAAAAACCATCAAACATGAAATTGTGTTCACACACAAAGCGAAATTAGTTGCTAAAGGTTACAAGCAAATTCATGGCATGGATTGTGTTGAAACCTCATGCAAAATCATAATGCTTAAGTCTATAATTCAAGCAATGATTGCATATTGGTACATATAGCAATTGGATGACAAAACGTATTCCTCAATCAAATGTTGGAATATAATATGTACATGGTATGTCATAGAATTTGTGGATCCAAATAAATGCTTGAAAAGGAAAGCTAGCTTATAAAATCTAAGTACAGATTTAAGCAAGCAATTGGGAATTGGAACTGTATTTTAAGTGAAGCTAATAAGAATTTTAGTTTCATAAAATACACATGATTCTTATAGATGTATAAGAAGTTTAGTGGGAGTACATAAAAACTTATTTGGTCCTATGTGTATCACACACATATCTCTCTATTGTGAAATAACATTCAAATGCTAATGACTTAGATTTGAAATTATTCATCAATAATGGACCATGGCGAAACTTAGTACATATTGGGTATTAAGATCTATTTACAAAGATCTTATAATATTGTTTTAGATTAAGTAATGGCATTTACTAAATCAAACACGAAAGTCTCAATTGGAGATATTCGACCCATGTGAATAAATCTAAGTAAAGGATGTTTGAACTATGTATAAGCATTTACTAAGTTAAACATCAAAGAGTCTAAATGAGATTCTTAACCTATATTATATGTCAAAGAATTTAGCCGAATTCAGTATCTACTGAAACTAGATAAGCTAAAGTTACATGAATAGAATTCAATTGGGAATTATTCTCCAAAAGAATTTATCATGTATGATATAATATGAGGATCGCCAAAAACGTATCGTATGACTTTAGGCATGACGAACATATACCAATCTCTATTGATCTAAGTGAAGATCAACTAGATTGAGATCAAGAATACTTATGGTACTTGAAAAGGTACATAGGAATAGTTCTTGATTCAAGGAAATAAAGATATGCTAAATATTGATGCTACACGCATAAACACTGGCAAAAGATCAAGCAAGACCCTTTGGAGTTAACCATTGATAAGGACGAGCTATAGAGCATCGTGTTTTGAAATGGCAACATGGATTGGAGACCATGAGTTGTTGCGTGGGAAATTAAAATATTAATTTCTATGTTCTAAGATACAGTTGGAAAGTTTTCCACATGTCTGTGAACTGCTTGGATAAGTAAATCCAAACAAAGCATCACTAGCAACAGTTGAAGTAAAAGTAATTATTGCCTAAGAAGCAATAAAACAGGGTTGTTTAAAGTTCTTCACTGAACTTGGGTAGATCACCTGTCTGCTGGCTTGATGGTTCTTCATTGAAAAATGCGTAGAACCACTCTTGAAGCAAGAAAAACGTCTGCTAACTTGATGGTTCTTCATTGCAAAATGAGTAAAACCACCATCGAAGTAAGAAAGACTAGATCACATAATAAACAAACTCGAAAAGATCTTATCATCATATCTCGAAGAACATTCGATGAAAAGGATATTAAGATTGGCAAAGCGTGATAACTAAACCTATGCAACAAGTGAGAAGCAACACTCACGTTGTAGCACTGGAAATCAAGCATAGCTTTGAATTCCATGAATTGTTTTAGAAGATGGGTTTGAGGCCCATGGTTATAAAACATTGGGGTTGAACATTTATCATATATGAAATGTATTTTCATATTCCATTTAATCTTGGTTTAGTATTAAATGATGAGTCCCTTCAAATTTGACGATATATTCAAGATAGACTGTCAGGACCAGTCCTGTGACTAAGAAATGTCTATCAAGTGAACTTGAATGTCAAAGGTTGAAAATGGTCCCTAGTCGGAGTTTTCTATAAAATTGGACGCATAGAAAACGTTAGACGACTAGAATGCAAGATGACTAGTAGTTCTGTTTCTTGAACTATGTGGACATGGCAATGTCATAATCATTTGCATAGATACTTACTTTGGGAAGACTAGTATCGGACAAGACCTATGAAACTTTACTGTAAGAGATGAAAGTCTGTCATAAGTAAATTTCATTAAATTATTAGACACTAAATCCTCAATACCTGAGTGATTTGAGATTACTTGTTTGAGAACTGGTTGCTTTGACGTTGACCAACCGTCGCACCGTAAAAGGAGGCTATAAAGGCAACGCTCAGGTAATCACCTATCAAACGAAGTCTAATCTCAAGATCGCAAGATTGGGATTGTCCTCCCATAAATCGGGAAGAGATGCTTAAAAGTTGTACAAGGCCACTCGGAGAGCTAGAAACTGTGAAATGCATGGCCGTGCTCGGATGAATCATAGGCTATGATTATCTGTTTATTTGATCAGTTGAACTCTGAAACCGAGGAACACCTCTGGACATAATAAGGATGACAACTCTTACCTTATGTTCAAGAGCAAGCATCGAGCGACAAAGGAATTAGGAAATGCACACTTGTCCCTAAGGACAAGTGGGAGACTGAAGGAAATAATGCCCTTGGTCCAAGTATGCATTCTATGTTAAGTCTAATAAATGCGGTTCAGTATTAATTAACAAGTTAATAATTCAGTGAGATCAAGTGAGCTGAATGCCTAGCTAGAGGCCGCTTCAGTTCAAGTGGAATTAATGATATTAATCCACAGCTTACTCTTGACTGAACCCGTAGGGTCACACAAATAGTACGTAAACGGATCAAGTATTTAATGGCATTAAATACTCCATCTATGAATATTCGGAACCGACGGATCTTGGTTTCAGTGGGAGCTAAGATCGTCACAGGCAAGAAATGAATACTCCGGAAACGATGATATTGCCGGAAACGGAAATATGGATCGTATCGGAAATATGAATATTATCCAAGTCGTAGATGTTGCCGGAAACGGAAACATGGTACGTATCGGAAAATATTATTGGAAATGGAAATATTACCAGAATCGGAAATATTGCCGGAAACGGAAATATTGTCAGAATCGGAAATATTGCCGGAATCGGAAAATAATTCCGGAAACGGAAATATTAAATATTTGTTCGAAACGGAAATTAATTCCGGAATCGGAAATATTAAATATTGTTCGTATCGGAAATAGATTCCGGAAATGGAAATTTAATCGGAAGCGTATCGTACATCGGACGAGGCTTGCCGGACGAAGGCCCAGCACGAAGCCGGGGCCATCGCCCAGCAAGCATGCGCGCCACAAAGCCCAGCCAAGGCAGCGGCCAGGCCTACCGCAAGGCAGGCCCAGCGCGCGCCAAGAGGCCACGGCTGCGTGGGCCGTGCTGCGCGGGCTGCTGCTCGCACGCATGGGCAGCCCTTGTGGCTGCCGTGTGTGTGTGAGTTTGTGCTCATGCATGATTCCTGAATCTGCAAGAGTCAGTGTATGATTAAATGTCTATTCCTAATTGGATAAATTAATTAAATAGAATTCATGTAGGATTCTAATTCCAATTAATTCGCATCCTACTAGGATTACGATTCCTTTTCCATAACTCTATAAATAAAGGCCTAGGGGTCATAATTTATACAGAAGTTTCAAAGTATTCAAAAGTGAGTTTTTGAGAGAAAATTAAAACACATCTTGCTCATAAAAGTGCCGAATTTTCTAGTACCTTAAGGGCGGTTCTAGTTGGTCAATCTTAAGGCGGATCCGGACGTGCTGTGGACTATCTACGGAGGGACGACACTTGGAGTCCTAAAAGACTTGTTCTTGTTCGGTTCGGGCGCAGCTAGGGAAGGCACGCAACAAAGAGTATGCATCTAATTATGCTATATGATTATGTGTAAATAATATGTTTCCTGGGTTAATGGTTGTTTCCGCATGATCTATGTAAATGTCATATGTATCATAACCTAACACAAACAAGGTAAGCAAGACCCAAGAAAGGTAAGCAAGGGCACGACATGGCCCAAGCAAGGCAAGGCATGACCCAAGAAAGGTAAGCAAGGGCACGACATGGCCCAAGCAAGGTAAGCATGACCCAAGAAAGGTAAGCAAGGGCACGACATGGCCCAAACAAGGTAAGCAAGACCCAAGAAAGGTAAGCAAGGGCACGACATGGCCCAAGCAAGGCAAGGCATGACCCAAGAAAGGTAAGAAAGGGCACGACATGGCCCAAGCAAGGTAAGCATGACCCAAGAAAGGTAAGCAAGGGCACGACATTGCCCAAGCAAGGCAAGGCATGACCCAAGAAAGGTAAGCAAGGGAACGACATGGCCCAAGCAAGGCAAGGCATGACCCAAGAAAGGTAAGCAAGGGCACGACATGGCCCAAGCAAGGTAAGCATGACCCAAGAAAGGTAAGCAAGGGCACGACATGGCCCAAGTAAGGTAAGCATGACCCAAGAAAGGTAAGCAAGGGCACGACATGGCCCAAACAAGGCAAGGCATGACCCAAGAAAGGTAAGAAAGGGCACGACATGGCCCAAGCAAGGTAAGCATGACCCAAGAAAGGTAAGCAAGGCACGACATGGCCCAAGCAAGGCAAGGCATGACCCAAGAAAGGTAAGCAAGGGCACGACATGGCCCAAACAAGGTAAGCATGACCCAAGAAAGGTAAGTAAGGGCACGCCATGCCCAAGCAAGGCAAGCAAGGGCAAGTCGTGGCAAGGCATGGCCCAAGCAAGGTAAGCAAGGGAAAGTCGTGGCAAAGAAAGGCAAGAGGAAGGCATGGCAAGGCATATCCCAAGCAAGGTAAGCAAAGAAAGGTGTTACGGTTCGATTGATGGAGTATTTCGGGGGATGACGGTTGTGGAATTGGCCTGCGACACGGCCATAGTACCGACTTGACCTTGAGTTTTCGTTGTTCAGAAAAAAAAATCCAACGATGCATTGAGGGAATTTTTCGGCTCCGTAAAGTCGGGGGATGGCTGTGGTGGATTTGGCCCGCAATACGGCTAACGTCCCGACTTGACCTCATTTTTTCGTATGCCGCAATGGTCCCGCGGTCGTCTCTCGGATGGGTTAGCGGAGGGGAGTTTGGGACTTGTCGACCGGATGCGGTCTGTTCTTGCGGGCAGCGGACCGAGCAGCCCACGAGCGCGGACTAAAATCTAGTTGACGTCGTCCTTCGAACAAACCTCGTAGGTATTGTAGGGGAGCTTGGGAATCCATGATCGGATGCGGTGTGTTCTAGTGTGCGGGCAACGGACCAAGAAGCACACAAGAGCATACTAAATCTCGTCGTCGTTCCTTCGAGCAAACCTGGAACGGGTACTATAGTCTAGGGGAGCTTGGGCCTCGATGACCGGATTCGGACTGTTCTTGTGTGCGGGCAGAGGACCAAGCAGCACACTAGAGAGCGGACTAAATCTCGTCGTCGATCTTTGAACAAACCTCTTGTCCCTTTTGGCTTTAGTGTGCTAATGTTTCCGAAACTCGATGCGGACCGTTCCCGGATGCGGGCGATATCAAGCGGCATGTGGGTGCAGTCCAATTCTAGTTGACGTTGTGTTAGCTAACCTTAGCCAGTGTTGTCCCGCCTCGATTTGTTTGTTTCTTTCACGTCAAACGGTGCTAGTCGGGGGACATCTAGCCCATCCTTGCGGCCACTTTGTGGTCGTGGGATGCAAGCTCGTTGTTTCTTGGCCAAGCGGTACGCTACGCGTGTGAGTGGTGTTTGGTTTTTTTTGCTGGCGGGCTCCGTGAACCTCACGCCGATAAACCTCTTCAGTGTTTGCTCCAAGTGCTATACAGGCCTTGGGCGAGTGATGGTTTTCTGTGTTGCATTCCTAACGATCGCATTGACATGGACCAAGGGCATGGCATCCATAAGCACGCAAGGGAAAGGCATGGCCCAAGGCACAACAATCGGACCCAAGGCATGGCCCAAGGCAAAACGATCGGACCACATGCACAATAATGACCACTATGAATGAATTTTCCCGAAAATTTCCAAAAATAGCAACCCGGGACCACACGGGCACCCCCCGAGGTCCCAAAATAAAAAATTTCAACACCAATGTTTTCTATATATATTTATATGTCTTTTCCTATTTTTTCGGATTTTTTGGGATTCTTTTGAATTTTTTGGGATTTTCCCCGTTTTTACCCCTAAAATAGCAACCCGGGACCACACGGGCACCCCCCTAGGTCCAAAAATAAAAAATTTCAACACCAATAATTTTTTGGGATTTTTTTGAATTTTTTGGGATTTTTTGGGATTTTTTTGAGATTTTTTTGAATTTTTCCCTTATTTTTCCCGTTTTTACCCCTATTTTCCCTATTTTCGGAAAACAAAAATAATTTTTTTGAAAAAAAAAAATCATGAAAATTAAGCTTAATGCCCATATAAGGATTTCCAACAAAAAAAACGGGGCATTATTATGACAAAAACTCAAGTTTTGAGCCATTATTATGTTATTGTCACTTGGGTGTTCACTAGGAAAATTTAGCTAATTCAAAATAAACCTCTATAGGGGGAGGGTGAGAGTGGAAGGATGGATGGTCAAGGTTGGCTTAAAACTCTCTTGTGGGCACCGTTGGGCACCGTTGGGCATGGTCGGCCCCCCTACGACACCACACATGCCCATGACATTAGACGGATTGAAAATTTTGGATCATTCGACGGATTTGACGCATGATTTTTTGTCCGAGACCCGATTTGACGCGAAAAATTATTTTTTTGAAAAAAAAAAAAAATTCAAAAAAAATCTTAAAAAATTCAAAAAAAATATTAACAAAAATTTTTTTTGAAAAAAAATTTGTTGGCTCTAAGCAAGGGCACGACATGGCCCAAGCAAGGCAAGGTATGACCCAAGAAAGGCAAGCAAGGGCACGACATGGCCCAAGCAAAGCAATGCATGACCCAAGAAAGGCAAGCAAGGGCACGACATGGCCCAAGCAAGGCAATCCATGACCCAAGAAAGGCAAGCAAGGGCACGACATGGCCCAAGCAAGGCAAGACATGACCCAAGAAAGGCAAGCAAGGGCACGACATGGCCCAAGCAAGGCAAAGCATGACCCAAGAAAGGCAAGCAAGGGCACGACATGGCCCAAGAAAGGCAACCAAGGGCACGACATGGCCCAAGCAAGGCAAGGCATGACCAAAGAAAGGCAAGCAAGGGCACGACATGGCCTAAGCAAAGCAAGGCATGACCCAAGAAAGGCAAGCAAGGGCACGACATGACCCAAGCAAGGCAAGGCATGACCCAAGAAAGCCAAGCAAGGGCACGACATGGCCCAAGCAAGGCAAGGCATGACCCAAGAAAGGTAAGCAAGGGCACGACATGGCCCAAGCAAGGCAAGGCATGACCCAAGAAAGGTAAGCAAGGGCACGACATGGCCCAAGCAAGGTAAGCATGACCCAAGAAAGGCAAGCAAGGGCACGACTTGGCCCAAGCAAGGCAAGGCATGACCCAAGAAAGGCAAGCAAGGGCACGACATGGCCCAAGCAAGGCAAGGCATGACCCAAGAAAGGTAAGCAAGGGCACGACATGGCCCAAGCAAGGTAAGCATGACCCAAGAAAGGTAAGCAAGGGCACGACATGGCCCAAGCAAGGCAAGGCATGACCCAAGAAAGGTAAGCAAGGGCACGACATGGCCCAAGCAAGGCAAGGCATGACCCAAGAAAGGTAAGCAAGGGCACGACATGGCCCAAGCAAGGTAAGCATGACCCAAGAAAGGCAAGCAAGGGCACGACATGGCCCAAGCAAGGCAAGGCATGACCCAAGAAAGGTAAGCACGGGCACGACATGGCCCAAGCAAGGCAAGGCATGACCCAAGAAAGGTAAGCAAGGGCACGACATGGCCCAAGCAAGGCAAGGCATGACCCAAGAAAGGTAAGCAAGGGCACGACATGGCCCAAGCAAGGTAAGCATGACCCAAGAAAGGCAAGCAAGGGCACGACATGGCCCAAGCAAGGCAAGGCATGACCCAAGAAAGGTAAGCAAGGGCACGACATGGCCCAAGCAAGGCAAGGCATGACCCAAGAAAGGTAAGCAAGGGCACGACATGGCCCAAGCAAGGCAAGGCATGACCCAAGAAAGGTAAGCAAGGGCACGACATGGCCCAAGCAAGGGAAGCATGACCCAAGAAAGGTAAGCAAGGGCACGACATGGCCCAAGCAAGGTAAGCATGACCCAAGAAAAGGTAAGCAAGGGCACGACATGGCCCAAGCAAGGCAAGGCATGACCCAAGAAAGGTAAGCAAGGGCACGACAGGGCCCAAGCAAGGTAAGCATGACCCAAGAAAGGCAAGCAAGGGCACGACTTGGCCCAAGCAAGGCAAGGCATGACCCAAGAAAGGTAAGCAAGGGCACGACATGGCCCAAGCAAGGCAAGGCATGACCCAAGAAAGGTAAGCAAGGGCACGACATGGCCCAAGCAAGGCAAGGCATGACCCAAGAAAGGTAAGCAAGGGCACGACATGGCCCAAGCAAGGCAAGGCATGACCCAAGAAAGGTAAGCAAGGGCACGACATGGCCCAAGCAAGGTAAGCATGACCCAAGAAAGGCAAGCAAGGGCACGACATGGCCCAAGCAAGGCAAGGCATGACCCAAGAAAGGTAAGCAAGGGCACGACATGGCCCAAGCAAGGGAAGCATTACCCAAGAAAGGTAAGCAAGGGCACGACATGGCCCAAGCAAGGCGAGGCATGACCCAAGAAAGGTAAGCAAGGGCACGACATGGCCCACGCAAGGTAAGCATGACCCAAGAAAGGTAAGCAAGGGCACGACATGGCCCAAGCAAGGCAAGGCATGACCCAAGAAAGGTAAGCAAGGGCACGACATGGCCCAAGCAAGGTAAGCATGACCCAAGAAAGGCAAGCAAGGGCACGACATGGCCCAAGCAAGGCAAGGCATGACCCAAGAAAGGTAAGACAAGGGCACGACATGGCCCAAGCAAGGCAAGGCATGACCCAAGAAGGTAAGCAAGGGCACGACATGGCCCAAGCAAGGCAAGGCATGACCCAAGAAAGGTAAGCAAGGGCACGACATGGCCCAAGCAAGGGAAGCATGACCCAAGAAAGGTAAGCAAGGGCACGACATGGCCCAAGCAAGGCAAGGCATGACCCAAGAAAGGTAAGCAAGGGCAACGACATGGCCCAAGCAAGGTAAGCATGACCCAAGAAAGGTAAGCAAGGCACGACATGGCCCAAGCAAGGCAAGGCATGACCCAAGAAAGGTAAGCAAGGGCACGACATGGCCCAAGCAAGGTAAGCATGACCCAAGAAAGGCAAGCAAGGGCACGACTTGGCCCAAGCAAGGCAAGGCATGACCCAAGAAAGGTAAGCAAGGGCACGACATGGCCCAAGCAAGGCAAGGCATGACCCAAGAAAGGTAAGCAAGGGCACGACATGGCCCAAGCAAGGTAAGCATGACCCAAGAAAGGCAAGCAAGGGCACGACATGGCCCAAGCAAGGCAAGGCATGACCCAAGAAAGGTAAGCAAGGGCACCACATGGCCCAAGCAAGGCAAGGCATGACCCAAGAAAGGTAAGCAAGGGCACGACATGGCCCAAGCAAGGCAAGGCATGACCCAAGAAAGGTAAGCAAGGGCACGACATGGCCCAAGCAAGGTAAGCATGACCCAAGAAAGGCAAGCAAGGGCACGACATGGCCCAAGCAAGGCAAGGCATGACCCAAGAAAGGTAAGCACGGGCACGACATGGCCCAAGCAAGGCAAGGCATGACCCAAGAAAGGTAAGCAAGGGCATGACATGGCCCAAGCAAGGTAAGCATGACCCAAGAAAGGCAAGCAAGGGCACGACATGGCCCAAGCAAGGCAAGGCATGACCCAAGAAAGGTAAGCAAGGGCACGACATGGCCCAAGCAAGGCAAGGCATGACCCAAGAAAGGTAAGCAAGGGCACGACATGGCCCAAGCAAGGTAAGCATGACCCAAGAAAGGCAAGCAAGGGCACGACATGGCCCAAGCAAGGCAAGGCATGACCCAAGAAAGGTAAGCAAGGGCACGACATGGCCCAAGCAAGGCAAGGCATGACCCAAGAAAGGTAAGCAAGGGCACGACATGGCCCAAGCAAGGGAAGCATGACCCAAGAAAGGTAAGCAAGGGCACGACATGGCCCAAGCAAGGCAAGGCATGACCCAAGAAAGGTAAGCAAGGGCACGACATGGCCCAAGCAAGGTAAGCATGACCCAAGAAAGGCAAGCAAGGGCACGACTTGGCCCAAGCAAGGCAAGGCATGACCCAAGAAAGGTAAGCAAGGGCACGACATGGCCCAAGCAAGGCAAGGCATGACCCAAGAAAGGTAAGCAAGGGCACGACATGGCCCAAGCAAAGGAAGCATGACCCAAGAAAGGTAAGCAAGGGCACGACATGGCCCAAGCAAGGCAAGGCATGACCCAAGAAAGGCAAGCAAGGGCACGACATGGCCCAAGCAAGGCAAGGCATGACCCAAGAAAGTTAAGCAAGGGCACGACATGGCCCAAGCAAGGGAAGGCATGACCCAAGATAGGTAAGCAAGGGCACGACATGGCCAAGCAAGGCAAGGCATGACCAAGAAAGGTAAGCAAGGGCACGACATGGCCCAACAAGGTAAGCATGACCAAGAAAGGTAAGCAAGGGCACGACATGGCCCAAGCAAGGCAGGCAAGACCCAAGAAAGGTAAGCAAGGGCACGACATGGCCCAAGCAAGGCAAGGCATGACCAAGAAAGGTAAGCAACGGCACGACATGGCCCAAACAAGGTAAGCATGACCCAAGAAAGGTAAGCAAGGGCACGACATGGCCCAAGGAAGGCAAGGCATGACCCAAGAAAGGTAAGCAAGGGCACGACATGGCCCAAGCAAGGCAAGGCATGACCCAAGATAGGTAAGCAAGGGCACGACATGGCCAAGCAAGGCAAGGCATGACCAAGAAAGGTAAGCAAGGGCACGACATGGCCCAACAAGGTAAGCATGACCCAAGAAAGGTAAGCAAGGGCACGACATGGCCCAAGCAAGGCAAGGCATGACCCAAGAAAGGTAAGCAAGGGCACGACATGGCCCAAGCAAGGTAAGCAAGACCCAAGAAAGGTAAGCAAGGGCACGACATGGCCCAAGCAAGGCAAGGCATGACCCAAGAAAGGCAAGCAGGGCACGACATGGCCCAAGCAAGGCAAGGCATGACCCAAGAAAGGTAAGCAAGGGCACGACATGGCCCAAGCAAGGGAAGCATGACCCAAGAAAGGTAAGCAAGGGCACGACATGGCCCAAGCAAGGCAAGGCATGACCCAAGAAAGCTACGCAAGGGGCACGACATGGCCCAAGCAAGGTAAGCATGACCCAAGAAAGGCAAGCAAGGGCACGACTTGGCCCAAGCAAGGCAAGGCATGACCCAAGAAAGGTAAGCAAGGGCACGACATGGCCCAAGCAAGGCAAGGCATGACCCAAGAAAGGTAAGCAAGGGCACGACATGGCCCAAGCAAGGTAAGCATGACCAAGAAAGGCAAGCAAGGGCACGACATGGCCCAAGCAAGGCAAGGCATGACCCAAGAAAGGTAAGCACGGGCACGACATGGCCCAAGCAAGGCATGGCATGACCCAAGAAAGGTAAGCAAGGCACGACATGGCCCAAGCAAGGCAAGGCATGACCCAAGAAAGGTAAGCAAGGGCACGACATGGCCCAAGCAAGGCAAGGCATGACCCAAGAAAGGTAAGTAAGGGCACGACATGGCCCAAGCAAGGTAAGCATGACCCAAGAAAGGCAAGCAAGGGCACGACTGGCCCAAGCAAGGCAAGGCATGACCCAAGAAAGGTAAGCAAGGGCACGACATGGCCCAAGCAAGGCAAGGCATGACCCAAGAAAGGTAAGCAAGGGCCGGACATGGCCCAAGCAAAGGAAGCATGACCCAAGAAAGGTAAGCAAGGGAACGACATGGCGCAAGCAAGGTAAGCATGACCCAAGAAAGGCAAGCAAGGGCACGACATGGCCCAAGCAAGCAAGGCATGACCCAAGAAAGGTAAGCAAGGGCACGACATGGCCCAAGCAAGGCAAGGCATGACCCAAGAAGGTAAGCAAGGGCACGACATGGCCCAAGCAAGGGAAGCATGACCCAAGAAAGGTAAGCAAGGGCACGACATGGCCCAAGCAAGGCAAGGCATGACCCAAGAAAGGTAAGCAAGGGCACGACATGGCCCAAGCAAGGTAAGCATGACCCAAGAAAGGTAAGCAAGGGCACGACATGGCCCAAGCAAGGCAAGGCATGACCCAAGAAAGGTAAGCAAGGGCACGACATGGCCCAAGCAAGGCAAGGCATGACCCAAGAAAGGTAAGCAAGGGCACGACATGGCCCAAGCAAGGAAGCATGACCCAAGAAAGGTAAGCAAGGGCACGACATGGCCCAAGCAAGGCAAGGCATGACCCAAGAAAGGTAAGCAAGGGCACGACATGGCCCAAGCAAGGCAAGGCATGACCCAAGAAAGGTAAGCAAGGGCACGACATGGCCCAAGCAAGGGAAGGCATGACCCAAGAAAGGTAAGCAAGGGCACGACATGGCCAAGCAAGGCAAGGCATGACCAAGAAAGGTAAGCAAGGGCACGACATGGCCCAAGCAAGGTAAGCATGACCCAAGAAAGGTAAGCAAGGGCACGACATGGCCCAAGCAGGCAAGGCATGACCCAAGAAAGGTAAGCAAGGGCACGACATGGCCCAAGCAAAGCAAGGCATGACCCAAGAAAGGTAAGCAATGGGCACGACATGGCCCAAGCAAGGCAAGGCATGACCCAAGAAAGGTAAGCAAGGGTACGACATGGCCCAAGCAGGTAAGCATGACCCAGAAAGGTAGCAAGGGCACGACATGGCCCAAGCAAGGCAAGCATGCCCCAAGAAAGGTAAGCAAGGGCACGACATGGCCAAGCAAGGCAAGCATGACCCAGAAAGGTAAGCAAGGGCACGACATGGCCCAAGCAAGGCACGGCATGACCAAGGAAAGCTAAGCAAGGGCACGGACATGCCCAAACAAGGTAAGCAGGACCCAAGAAAGGTAAGCAAGGGCACGACATGGCCCAAGCAAGGCAAGGCAAGACCCAAGAAAGGTAAGCAAGGGCACGACATGGCCCAAGCAAGGCAAGGCATGACCAAGAAGGTAAGCAACGGCACGACATGGCCCAAACAAGGTAAGCATGACCCAGAAAGGTAAGCAAGGGCACGACATGGCCCAAGGAAAGGCAAGGCATGACCCAAGAAGGTAAGCAAGGGCACGACATGGCCCAAGCAAGGCAAGGCATGACCCAAGATAGGTAAGCAAGGGCCACGACATGGCCAAGCAAGGCAAGGCATGACCAAGAAAGGTAAGCAAGGGCACGACATGGCCAAACAAGGTAAGCATGACCCAAGAAAGGTAAGCAAGGGCACGACATGGCCCCAAGCAAGGCAAGGCATGACCCAAGGAAAGGTAAGCAGGGCACGACATGGCCCAAGCAAGGTAAGCAAGACCCAAGAAAGGTCAGCAAGGGCACGGACATGGCACAAGCCAGGCAAGGCATGACCCAAGAAAGGCAAGCAAGGGCACGACATGGCCCAAGCAAGGCAAGGCATGACCCAAGAAAGGTAAGCAAGGGCACGACATGTCCAAGCAAGGGAAGCATGACCAAGAAAGGTAAGCAAGGGCACGACATGGCCCAAGCAAGGCAAGGCATGACCCAAGAAAGGTAAGCAAGGGCACGACATGGCCCAAGCAAGGTAAGCATGACCCAAGAAAGGTAAGCAAGGGCACGACATGGCCCAAGCAAGGCAAGGCATGACCCAAGAAAGGTAAGCAAGGGCACGACATGGCCCAAGCAAGGCAAGGCATGACCCAAGAAAGGTAAGCAAGGGCACGACATGGCCCAAGCAAGGCAAGCATGACCCAAGAAAGGTAAGCAAGGGCACGACATGGCCCAAGCAAGGTAAGCATGACCCAAGAAAGGTAAGCAAGGGCACGACATGGCCCAAGCAAGGCAAGGCATGACCCAAGAAAGGTAAGCAAGGGCACGACATGGCCAAGCAAGGCAAGGCATGACCCAAGAAAGGTAAGCAAGGGCACGACATGGCCCAAGCAAGGCAAGGCATGACCAAGAAAGGTAAGCAAGGGCACGACATGGCCCAAGCAAGGCTAAGGCATGACCCAAGAAGGCTAAGGCAAGGGCCACGGACATGGCCCAAGGCAGGTAAGGCATGACCAAGAAGGCTAAGCAAGGGCACGACATTGGCCCAAGCAAGGCAAGGCCTGACCCCAGATAAGGTAAGCAAGGGCACGACATGGACAAGCAAGGCAATGCATGACCAAGAAAGGTAAGCAAGGGCACCACGACATGGCCCAAGCAAGGTAAGCATGACCCAAGAAGGTAAGCAAGGGGTCACGCACTGCCCAGCAAGGCAGGGCATGACCCAAGAACGGCTAAGCAGGGCACGACATGGCCCAAGCAAGCGCTAAGCATGCGACCCAGGCAACAGGTAAGCAAGGGCACGGACATGGCCCAAGACAAGGCAAGGCATGACCCACAGATAAGGTAAGCACGGGCACGACATGGCCCAAGCAAGGCAAGGCATGCCACAAGAAAGGTAAGCAAGGGCACGACATGGCCCAACGCAAGGTAAGCATCTGACCCCAAGAAGGTAAGCCAGGGCACGAACCTGGCCAAGCAAGGCAAGGCATGACCACAAGAAAGGCTACGCAAGGGCACGGACATGTCCCAATGCAAGCTAAGGCATGACCCAAGAAAGGGCAAGCAAGGGCACGCACTTGGCCAAGCAAGGCAAGGCATGACCCAGAAAGGTAAGCAAGGGTACGACATGGCCAAGCAAGGTAAGCATGACCCAAGAAAGGTAAGCAAGGGCACGACATGGCCCAAGCAAGGTAAGCATCACCCAAGAAAGGTAAGCAAGGGCACGACATGGCCCAAGCAAGGTAAGCAAGACCAAGAAGGTAAGCAAGGGCACAACATGGCCCAAGCAAGGCAAAGCATGACCCAAGAAAGGTAAGCATGACCCAAGCAAGGTAAGGCATGACCCAAGAAAGGTAAGCAAGGGCACGACATGGCCAAGCAAGGTAAGCATGACCCAAGAAAGGTAAGCAAGGGCACGACATGGCCCAAGCAAGGCAAGGCATGACCCAAGAAAGGTAAGCAAGGGCACGACATGGCCCAAGCAAGGTAAGCATGACCCAAGAATGGTAAGCAAGGGCACGACATGGCCCAAGCAAGGTAAGCATGACCCAAGAAAGGCAAGCAAGGGCACGACATGGCCCAAGCAAGGCAAGGCATGACCCAAGAAAGGTAAGCAAGGGCACGACATGGCCCAAGCAAGGCAAGGCATGACCCAAGAAAGGTAAGCAAGGGCACGACATGGCCCAAGCAAGGGAAGCATGACCCAAGAAAGGTAAGCAAGGGCACGACATGGCCCAAGCAAGGCAAGGCATGACCCAAGAAAGCTAAGCAAGGGCACGACATGGCCCAAGCAAGGTAAGCATGACCCAAGAAAGGCAAGCAAGGGCACGACTTGGCCCAAGCAAGGCAAGGCATGACCCAAGAAAGGTAAGCAAGGGCACGACATGGCCCAAGCAAGGCAAGGCATGACCCAAGAAAGGTAAGCAAGGGCACGACATGGCCCAAGCAAAGGAAGCATGACCCAAGAAAGGTAAGCAAGGGCACGACATGGCCCAAGCAAGGCAAGGCATGACCCAAGAAAGGCAAGCAAGGGCACGACATGGCCCAAGCAAGGCAAGGCATGACCCAAGAAAGTTAAGCAAGGGCACGACATGGCCCAAGCAAGGGAAGGCATGACCCAAGATAGGTAAGCAAGGGCACGACATGGCCAAGCAAGGCAAGGCATGACCAAGAAAGGTAAGCAAGGGCACGACATGGCCCAAACAAGGTAAGCATGACCCAAGAAAGGTAAGCAAGGGCACGACATGGCCCAAGCAAGGCAAGGCATGACCCAAGAAAGGTAAGCAAGGGCACGACATGTCCCAAGCAAAGCAAGGCATGACCCAAGAAAGGTAAGCAAGGGCACGACATGGCCCAAGCAAGGCAAGGCATGACCCAAGAAAGGTAAGCAAGGGTACGACATGGCCCAAGCAAGGTAAGCATGACCCAAGAAAGGTAAGCAAGGGCACGACATGGCCCAAGCAAGGCAAGCATGACCCAAGAAAGGTAAGCAAGGGCACGACATGGCCCAAGGAAGGCAAGCATGACCCAAGAAAGGTAAGCAAGGGCACGACATGGCCCAAGCAAGGCAAGGCATGACCAAGAAAGGTAAGCAAGGGCACGACATGGCCCAAACAAGGTAAGCATGACCCAAGAAAGGTAAGCAAGGGCACGACATGGCCCAAGCAAGGCAAGGCAAGACCCAAGAAAGGTAAGCAAGGGCACGACATGGCCCAAGCAAGGCAAGGCATGACCAAGAAAGGTAAGCAACGGCACGACATGGCCCAAACAAGGTAAGCATGACCCAAGAAAGGTAAGCAAGGGCACGACATGGCCCAAGGAAGGCAAGGCATGACCCAAGAAAGGTAAGCAAGGGCACGACATGGCCCAAGCAAGGCAAGGCATGACCCAAGATAGGTAAGCAAGGGCACGACATGGCCAAGCAAGGCAAGGCATGACCAAGAAAGGTAAGCAAGGGCACGACATGGCCCAAACAAGGTAAGCATGACCCAAGAAAGGTAAGCAAGGGCACGACATGGCCCAAGCAAGGCAAGGCATGACCCAAGAAAGGTAAGCAAGGGCACGACATGGCCCAAGCAAGGTAAGCAAGACCCAAGAAAGGTAAGCAAGGGCACGACATGGCCCAAGCAAGGCAAGGCATGACCCAAGAAAGGCAAGCAAGGGCACGACATGGCCCAAGCAAGGCAAGGCATGACCCAAGAAAGGTAAGCAAGGGCACGACATGTCCCAAGCAAGGGAAGCATGACCCAAGAAAGGTAAGGCAAGGGCACGACATGGCCCAAGCAAGGCAAGGCATGACCCAAGAAAGCTACGCAAGGGCACGACATGGCCCAAGCAAGGTAAGCATGACCCAAGAAAGGCAAGCAAGGGCACGACTTGGCCCAAGCAAGGCAAGGCATGACCCAAGAAAGGTAAGCACGGGCACGACATGGCCCAAGCAAGGCAAGGCATGACCCAAGAAAGGTAAGCACGGGCACGACATGGCCCAAGCAAGGCAAGGCATGACCCAAGAAAGGTAAGCAAGGGCACGACATGGCCCAAGCAAGGTAAGCATGACCCAAGAAAGGCAAGCAAGGGCACGACTTGGCCCAAGCACAGGCAAGGCATGACCAAGATAGGTAAGCACAGGGCACGACATGGCCAAGCAAGGCAAGGCTATGACCAAGAAAGGTAAGCCAAAGGCACGACATGGCCCAAGCAAGGCAAGGCATGACCAAGAAAGGTAAGCAACGGCACGACATGGCCCCAACAAGGTAGCATGACCCAAGAAAGGTAAGCAAGGGCACGACACTGGCCCAAGCAAGGCAAGGCATGACCCAAGAAAGGTAAGCAAGGGCACGACATGGCCCAAGCAAGGCAAGGCATGACCCAAGATAGGTAAGCAAGGGCACGACATGGCCAAGCAAGGCAAGGCATGACCAAGAAAGGTAAGCAAGGGCACGACATGGCCCAAACAAGGTAAGCATGACCCAAGAAAGGTAAGCAAGGGCACGGACATGCCCAAGCAAGGCAAGGCATGACCCCAAGAAAGGTAAGCAAGGGCACGACATGTCCCAAGCAGGCAAGGCATGACCCAAGAAAGGTAAGCAAGGGCACGACATGGCCCAAGCAAGGCAAGGCATGACCCAAGAAAGGTAAGCAAGGTCACGACATGGCCCAAGCAAGGTAAGCACTGACCCAAGAAAGGTAAGCAAGGGCACGACATGGCCCAAGCAAGGTAAGCATCACCCAAGAAAGGTAAGCAAGGGCACGACATGGCCCAAGCAAGGCAAGGCATGACCCCAAGAAAGGTAAGCAAGGGTACGACATGGCCCAAGCAAGGTAAGCATGACCCAAGAAAGGTAAGCAAGGGCACGACATGGCCCAAGCAAGGTAAGCATCACCCAAGAAAGGTAAGCAAGGGCACGACATGGCCCAAGCAAGGTAAGCAAGACCAAGAAAGGTAAGCAAGGGCACAACATGGCCCAAGCAAGGCAAAGCATGACCCAAGAAAGGTAAGCATGACCCAAGCAAGGTAAGGCATGACCCAAGAAAGGTAAGCAAGGGCACGACATGGCCCAAGCAAGGTAAGCATGACCAAGAAAGGTAAGCAAGGGCACGACATGGCCCAAGCAAGGCAAGGCATGACCCAAGAAAGGTAAGCAAGGGCACGACATGGCCCAAGCAAGGTAAGCATGACCCAAGAAAGGTAAGCAAGGGCACGACATGGCCCAAGCAAGGTAAGCATGACCCAAGAAAGGTAAGCAAGGGCAGGACATGGCCCAAGCAAGGCAAGGCATGACCCAAGAAAGGTAAGCAAGGGCACGACATGGCCCAAACAAGGTAAGCATGACCCAAGAAAGGTAAGCAAGGGCACGACATGGCCCAAACAAGGTAAGCAAGACCCAAGAAAGGTAAGCAAGGGCACGACATGGCCCAAGCAAGGCAAGGCATGACCCAAGAAAGGTAAGCAAGGGCACGACATGGCCCAAGCAAGGTAAGCATGACCCAAGAAAGGTAAGCAAGGGCACGACATGGCCCAAACAAGGTAAGCAAGACCCAAGAAAGGTAAGCAAGGGCACGACATGGCCCAAGCAAGGCAAGGCATGACCCAAGAAAGGTAAGCAAGGGCACGACATGGCCCAAGCAAGGAAAGCATGACCCAAGAAAGGTAAGCAAGGGCACGACATCGCCCAAGCAAGGCAAGGCATGACCCAAGAAAGGTAAGCAAGGGCACGACATGGCCCAAGCAAGGCAAGGCATGACCCAAGAAAGGTAAGCAAGGGCACGACATGGCCCAAGCAAGGTAAGCATGACCCAAGAAAGGTAAGCAAGGGCACGACATGGCCCAAGTAAGGTAAGCATGACCGAAGAAAGGTAAGCAAGGGCACGACATGGCCCAAACAAGGCAAGGCATGACCCAAGAAAGGTAAGAAAGGGCACGACATGGCCCAAGCAAGGTAAGCATGACCCAAGAAAGGTAAGCAAGGCACGACATGGCCCAAGCAAGGCAAGGCATGACCCAAGAAAGGTAAGCAAGGGCACGACATGGCCCAAACAAGGTAAGCATGACCCAAGAAAGGTAAGTAAGGCACGCCATGCCCAAGCAAGGCAAGCAAGGGCAAGTCGTGGCAAGGCATGGCCCAAGCAAGGTAAGCAAGGGAAAGTCGTGGCAAAGAAAGGCAAGAGGAAGGCATGGCAAGGCATATCCCAAGCAAGGTAAGCAAAGAAAGGTGTTACGGTTCGATTGACGGAGTATTTCGGGGGATGACGGTTGTGGAATTGGCCTGCGACACGGTCATAGTACCGACTTGACCTTGAGTTTTCGTTGTTCAGAAAAAAAAAATCCAACGATGCATTGAGGGAATTTTTCGCCTCCGTAAAGTCGGGGGATGGCGGTGGTGGATTTGGCCCGCAATACGGCTAACGTCCCGACTTGACCTCGTTTTTTCGTATGCCGCAATGGTCCCGCGGTCGTCTCTCGGATGGGTTAGCGGAGGGGAGTTTGGGACTTGTCGACCGGATGCGGTCTGTTCTTGCGGGCAGCGGACCGAGCAGCCCACGAGCGCGGACTAAAATCTAGTTGACGTCGTCCTTCGAACAAACCTCGTAGGTATTGTAGGGGAGCTTGGGAATCCATGATCGGATGCGGTGTGTTCTAGTGTGCGGGCAACGGACCAAGAAGCACACAAGAGCATACTAAATCTCGTCGTCGTTCCTTCGAGCAAACCTGGAACGGGTACTATAGTCGAGGGGAGCTTGGGCCTCGATGACCGGATTCGGACTGTTCTTGTGTGCGGGCAGAGGACCAAGCAGCACACTAGAGAGCGGACTAAATCTCTTCGTCGATCTTTGAACAAACCTCTTGTCCCTTTTGGCTTTAGTGTGCTAATGTTTCCGAAACTCGATGCGGACCGTTCCCGGATGCGGGCGATATCAAGCGACATGTGGGTGCAGTCCAATTCTAGTTGACGTTGTGTTAGCTAACCTTAGCCAGTGTTGTCCCGCCTCGATTTGTTTGTTTCTTTCACGTCAAACGGTGCTAGTCGGGGGACATCTAGCCCATCCTTGCGGCCACTTTGTGGTCGTGGGATGCAAGCTCGTTGTTTCTTGGCCAAGCGGTACGCTACGCGTGTGAGTGGTGTTTGGTTTTTTTAGCTGGCGGGCTCCGTGAACCGCACGCCGATAAACCTCTTCAGTGTTTGCTCCAAGTGCTATACAGGCCTTGGGCGAGTGATGGTTTTCTGTGTTGCATTCCTAACGATCGCATTGACATGGACCAAGGGCATGGCATCCATAAGCACGCAAGGGAAAGGCATGGCCCAAGGCACAACAATCGGACCCAAGGCATGGCCCAAGGCAAAACGATCGGACCACATGCACAATAATGACCACTATGAATGAATTTTCCCGAAAACTTTCCAAAAATAGCAACCCGGGACCACACGGGCACCCCCCGAGGTCCCAAAATAAAAAATTTCAACACCAATGTTTTCTATATATATTTATATGTCTTTTCCTATTTTTTCGGATTTTTTGGGATTTTTTTGAATTTTTTGGGATTTTCCCCGTTTTTACCCCTAAAATAGCAACCCGGGACCACACGGGCACCCCCCTAGGTCCAAAAATAAAAAATTTCAACACCAATAATTTTTTGGGATTTTTTTGAATTTTTTGGGATTTTTTGGGATTTTTTTGAGATTTCTTTGAATTTTTCCCTTATTTTTCCCGTTTTTACCCCTATTTTCCCTATTTTCGGAAAACAAAAATAATTTTTTTGAAAAAAAAAAATCATGAATATTAAGCTTAATGCCCATATAAGGTTTTCCAACAAAAAAAATGGGGCATTATTATGACAAAAACTCAAGTTTTGAGCCATTATTATGTTACTGTCACTTGGGTGTTCACTAGGAAAATTTAGCTAATTCAAAATAAACCTCTATAGGGGGAGGGTGAGAGTGGAAGGATGGATGGTCAAGGTTGGCTTAAAACTCTCTTGTGGGCACCGTTGGGCACCGTTGGGCATGGTCGGCCCCCCTACGACACCACACATGCCCATGACATTAGACGGATTGAAAATTTTGGATCATTCGACGGATTTAACGCATAATTTTTTGTCCGAGACCCGATTTGACGCGAAAAATTATTTTTTTGAAAAAAAAAAAATCAAAAAAATTCTAAAAAAATTCAAAAAAAATATTAAAAAAAAATTTTTTTCAAAAAAAATTTGTTGGCTCTAAGCAAGGGCACGATATGGCCCAAGCAAGGCAAGGTATGACCCAAAAAAGGCAAGCAAGGGCACGACATGGCCCAAGCAAAGCAATGCATGACCCAAGAAAGGCAAGCAAGGGCACGACATGGCCCAAGCAAGGCAATCCATGACCCAAGAAAGGCAAGCAAGGGCACGACATGGCACAAGCAAGTCAAGACATGACCCAAGAAAGGCAAGCAAGGGCACGACATGGCCCAAGCAAGGCAAAGCATGACCCAAGAAAGGCAAGCAAGGGCACGACATGGCCCAAGAAAGGCAAGACATGACCCAAGAAAGGCAAGCAAGGGCACGAAATGGCCCAAGCAAGGCAAAGCATGACCCAAGAAAGGCAAGCAAGGGCACGACATGGCCCAAGAAAGGCAAGCAAGGGCACGACATGGCCCAAGCAAGGCAAGGCATGACCCAAGAAAGGTAAGCAAGGGCACGACATGGCCCAAGCAAGGCAAGGCATGACCCAAGAAAGGTAAGCAAGGGCACGACATGGCCCAAGCAAGGTAAGCATGACCCAAGAAAGGTAAGCAAGGGCACGACATGGCCCAAGCAAAGTAAGCATGACCCAAGAAAGGCAAGCAAGGGCACGACATGGCCCAAGCAAAGTAAGCATGACCCAAGAAAGGCAAGCAAGGGCACGACATGGCCCAAGCAAGGCAAGGCATGACCCAAGAAAGGTAAGCAAGGGCACGACATGGCCCAAGCAAGGCAAGGCATGACCCAAGAAAGGTAAGCAAGGGCACGACATGGCCCAAGCAAGGGAAGCATGACCCAAGAAAGGTAAGCAAGGGCACGACATGGCCCAAGGAAGGCAAGGCATGACCCAAGAAAGGTAAGCAACGGCACGACATGGCCCAAGCAAGGTAAGCATGACCCAAGAAAGGCAAGCAAGGGCACGACTTGGCCCAAGCAAGGCAAGGCATGACCCAAGAAAGGTAAGCAAGGGCACGACATGGCCCAAGCAAGGCAAGGCATGACCCAAGAAAGGTAAGCAAGGGCACGACATGGCCCAAGCAAGGCAAGGCATGACCCAAGATAGGTAAGCAAGGGCACGACATGGCCAAGCAAGGCAAGGCATGACCAAGAAAGGTAAGCAAGGGCACGACATGGCCCAAACAAGGTAAGCATGACCCAAGAAAGGTAAGCAAGGGCACGACATGGCCCAAGCAAGGCAAGGCATGACCCAAGAAAGGTAAGTAAGGGCACGACATGTCCCAAGCAAGGCAAGGCATGACCCAAGAAAGGTAAGCAAGGGCACGACATGGCCCAAGCAAGGCAAGGCATGACCGAAGAAAGGTAAGCAAGGGTAGGACATGGCCCAAGCAAGGTAAGCATGACCCAAGAAAGGTAAGCAAGGGCACGACATGGCCCAAGCAAGGTAAGCATCACCCAAGAAAGGTAAGCAAGGGCACGACATGGCCCAAGCAAGGCAAGGCATGACCCAAGAAAGGTAAGCAAGGGTACGACATGGCCCAAGCAAGGTAAGCATGACCCAAGAAAGGTAAGCAAGGGCACGACATGGCCCAAGCAAGGTAAGCATCACCCAAGAAAGGTAAGCAAGGGCACGACATGGCCCAAGCAAGGTAAGCAAGACCCAAGAAAGGTAAGCAAGGGCACGACATGGCCCAAGCAACGCAAAGCATGACCCAAGAAAGGTAAGCATGACCCAAGCAAGGTAAGGCATGACCCAAGAAAGGTAAGCAAGGGCACGACATGGCCCAAGCAAGGTAAGCATGACCCAAGAAAGGTAAGCAAGGGCACGACATGGCCCAAGCAAGGCAAGGCATGACCCAAGAAAGGTAAGCAAGGGCACGACATGGCCCAAGCAAGGTAAGCATGACCCAAGAAAGGTAAGCAAGGGCACGACATGGCCCAAGCAAGGTAAGCATGACCCAAGAAAGGTAAGCAAGGGCAGGACATGGCCCAAGCAAGGCAAGGCATGACCCAAGAAAGGTAAGCAAGGTCACGACATGGCCCAAACAAGGTAAGCATGACCCAAGAAAGGTAAGCAAGGGCACGACATGGCCCAAACAAGGTAAGCAAGACCCAAGAAAGGTAAGCAAGGGCACGACATGGCCCAAGCAAGGCAAGGCATGACCCAAGAAAGGTAAGCAAGGGCACGACATGGCCCAAGCAAGGTAAGCATGACCCAAGAAAGGTAAGCAAGGGCACGACATGGCCCAAACAAGGTAAGCAAGACCCAAGAAAGGTAAGCAAGGGCACGACATGGCCCAAGCAAGGCAAGGCATGACCCAAGAAAGGTAAGCAAGGGCACGACATGGCCCAAGCAAGGTAAGCATGACCCAAGAAAGGTAAGCAAGGGCACGACATCGCCCAAGCAAGGCAAGGCATGACCCAAGAAAGGTAAGCAAGGGAACGACATGGCCCAAGCAAGGCAAGGCATGACCCAAGAAAGGTAAGCAAGGGCACGACATGGCCCAAGCAAGGTAAGCATGACCCAAGAAAGGTAAGCAAGGGCACGACATGGCCCAAGTAAGGTAAGCATGACCCAAGAAAGGTAAGCAAGGGCACGACATGGCCCAAACAAGGCAAGGCATGACCCAAGAAAGGTAAGAAAGGGCACGACATGGCCCAAGCAAGGTAAGCATGACCCAAGAAAGGCAAGCAAGGGCAGGACTTGGCCCAAGCAAGGCAAGGCATGACCCAAGAAAGGTAAGCAAGGGCACGACATGGCCCAAGCAAGGCAAGGCATGACCCAAGAAAGGTAAGCAAGGGCACGACATGGCCCAAGCAAGGCAAGGCATGACCCAAGAAAGGTAAGCAACGGCACGACATGGCCCAAGCAAGGTAAGCATGACCCAAGAAAGGCAAGCAAGGGCACGACTTGGCCCAAGCAAGGCAAGGCATGACCCAAGAAAGGTAAGCAAGGGCACGACATGGCCCAAGCAAGGTAAGGCATGACCCAAGAAAGGTAAGCAAGGGCACGACATGGCCCAAGCAAGGCAAGGCATGACCCAAGATAGGTAAGCAAGGGCACGACATGGCCAAGCAAGGCAAGGCATGACCAAGAAAGGTAAGCAAGGGCACGACATGGCCCAAACAAGGTAAGCATGACCCAAGAAAGGTAAGCAAGGGCACGACATGGCCCAAGCAAGGCAAGGCATGACCCAAGAAAGGTAAGTAAGGGCACGACATGTCCCAAGCAAGGCAAGGCATGACCCAAGAAAGGTAAGCAAGGGCACGACATGGCCCAAGCAAGGCAAGGCATGACCGAAGAAAGGTAAGCAAGGGTACGACATGGCCCAAGCAAGGTAAGCATGACCCAAGAAAGGTAAGCAAGGGCACGACATGGCCCAAGCAAGGTAAACATCACCCAAGAAAGGTAAGCAAGGGCACGACATGGCCCAAGCAAGGCAAGGCATGACCCAAGAAAGGTAAGCAAGGGTACGACATGGCCCAAGCAAGGTAAGCATGACCCAAGAAAGGTAAGCAAGGGCACGACATGGCCCAAGCAAGGTAAGCATCACCCAAGAAAGGTAAGCAAGGGCACGACATGGCCCAAGCAAGGTAAGCAAGACCCAAGAAAGGTAAGCAAGGGCACGACATGGCCCAAGCAAGGCAAAGCATGACCCAAGAAAGGTAAGCATGACCCAATCAAGGTAAGGCATGACCCAAGAAAGGTAAGCAAGGGCACGACATGGCCCAAGCAAGGTAAGCATGACCCAAGAAAGGTAAGCAAGGGCACGACATGGCCCAAGCAAGGCAAGGCATGACCCAAGAAAGGTAAGCAAGGGCACGACATGGCCCAAGCAAGGTAAGCATGACCCAAGAAAGGTAAGCAAGGGCACGACATGGCCCAAGCAAGGTAAGCATGACCCAAGAAAGGTAAGCAAGGGCAGGACATGGCCCAAGCAAGGCAAGGCATGACCCAAGAAAGGTAAGCAAGGGCACGACATGGCCCAAACAAGGTAAGCATGACCCAAGAAAGGTAAGCAAGGGCACGACATGGCCCAAACAAGGTAAGCAAGACCCAAGAAAGGTAAGCAAGGGCACGACATGGCCCAAGCAAGGCAAGGCAATACCCAAGAAAGGTAAGCAAGGGCACGACATGGCCAAGCAAGGTAAGCATGACCCAAGAAAGGTAAGCAAGGGCACGACATGGCCCAAACAAGGTAAGCAAGACCCAAGAAAGGTAAGCAAGGGCACGACATGGCCCAAGCAAGGCAAGGCATGACCTAAGAAAGGTAAGCAAGGGCACGACATGGCCCAAGCAAGGTAAGCATGACCCAAGAAAGGTAAGCAAGGGCACGACATCGCCCAAGCAAGGCAAGGCATGACCCAAGAAAGGTAAGCAAGGGAACGACATGGCCCAAGCAAGGCAAGGCATGACCCAAGAAAGGTAAGCAAGGGCACGACATGGCCCAAGCAAGGTAAGCATGACCCAAGAAAGGTAAGCAAGGGCACGACATGGCCTAAGTAAGGTAAGCATGACCCAAGAAAGGTAAGCAAGGGCACGACATGGCCCAAACAAGGCAAGGCATGACACAAGAAAGGTAAGAAAGGGCACGACATGGCCCAAGCAAGGTAAGCATGACCCAAGAAAGGTAAGCAAGGCACGACATGGCCCAAGCAAGGCAAGGCATGACCCAAGAAAGGTAAGCAAGGGCACGACATGGCCCAAACAAGGTAAGCATGACCCAAGAAAGGTAAGTAAGGGCACGCCATGCCCAAGCAAGGCAAGCAAGGGCAAGTCGTGGCAAGGCATGGCCCAAGCAAGGTAAGCAAGGGAAAGTCGTGGCAAAGAAAGGCAAGAGGAAGGCATGGCAAGGCATATCCCAAGCAAGGTAAGCAAAGAAAGGTGTTACGGTTCGATTGACGGAGTATTTCGGGGGATGACGGTTGTGGAATTGGCCTGCGACACGGCCATAGTACCGACTTGACCATGAGTTTTCGTTGTTTAGAAAAAAAAAATCCAACGATGCATTGAGGGAATTTTTCGGCTCCGTAAAGTCGGGGGATGGCGGTGGTGGATTTGGCCCGCAATACGGCTAACGTCCCGACTTGACCTCGTTTTTTCGTATGCCGCAATGGTCCCGCGGTCGTCTCTCGGATGGGTTAGCGGAGGGGAGTTTGGGACTTGTCGACCGGATGCGGTCTGTTCTTGCAGGCAGCGGACCGAGCAGCCCACGAGCGCGGACTAAAATCTAGTTGACGTCGTCCTTCGAACAAACCTCGTAGGTATTGTAGGGGAGCTTGGGAATCCATGATCGGATGCGGTGTGTTCTAGTGTGCGGGCAACGGACCAAGAAGCACACAAGAGCATACTAAATCTCGTCGTCGTTCCTTCGAGCAAACCTGGAACGGGTACTATAGTCGAGGGGAGCTTGGGCCTCGATGACCGGATTCGGACTGTTCTTGTGTGCGGGCAGAGGACCAAGCAGCACACTAGAGAGCGGACTAAATCTCGTCGTCGATCTTTGAACAAACCTCTTGTCCCTTTTGGCTTTAGTGTGCTAATGTTTCCGAAACTCGATGCGGACCGTTCCCGGATGCGGGCGATATCAAGCGGCATGTGGGTGCAGTCCAATTCTAGTTGACGTTGTGTTAGCTAACCTTAGCCAGTGTTGTCCCGCCTCGATTTGTTTGTTTCTTTCACGTCAAACGGTGCTAGTCGGGGGACATCTAGCCCATCCTTGCGGCCACTTTGTGGTCGTGGGATGCAAGCTCGTTGTTTCTTGGCCAAGCGGTACGCTACGCGTGTGAGTGGTGTTTGGTTTTTTTAGCTGGCGGGCTCCGTGAACCGCACGCCGATAAACCTCTTCAGTGTTTGCTCCAAGTGCTATACAGGCCTTGGGCGAGTGATGGTTTTCTGTGTTGCATTCCTAACGATCGCATTGACATGGACCAAGGGCATGGCATCCATAAGCACGCAAGGGAAAGGCATGGCCCAAGGCACAACAATCGGACCCAAGGCATGGCCCAAGGCAAAACGATCGGACCACATGCACAATAATGACCACTATGAATGAATTTTCCTGAAAACTTTCCAAAAATAGCAACCCGGGACCACACGGGCACCCCCCGAGGTCCCAAAATAAAAATTTCAACACCAATGTTTTCTATATATATTTATATGTCTTTTCCTATTTTTTCGGATTTTTTGGGATTTTTTTGAATTTTTTGGGATTTTCCCCGTTTTTACCCCTAAAATAGCAACCCGGGACCACACGGGCACCCCCCCTAGGTCCAAAAATAAAAAATTTCAACACCAATAATTTTTTGGGATTTTTTTGAATTTTTTGGGATTTTTTGGGATTTTTTTGAGATTTTTTGAATTTTTCCCTTATTTTTCCCGTTTTTACCCCTATTTTCCCTATTTTCGGAAAACAAAAATAATTTTTTTGAAAAAAAAAATCATGAAAATTAAGCTTAATGCCCATATAAGGTTTTCCAACAAAAAAAACGGGGCATTATTATGACAAAAACTCAAGTTTTGAGCCATTATTATGTTACTGTCACTTGGTGTTCACTAGGAAAATTTAGCTAATTCAAAATAAACCTCTATAAGGGGAGGGTGAGAGTGGAAGGATGGATGGTCAAAGTTGGCTTAAAACTCTCTTGTGGGCACCGTTGGGCACCGTTGGGCATGGTCGGCCCCCCTACGACACCACACATGCCCATGACATTAGACGGATTGAAAATTTTGGATCATTCGACGGATTTGACGCATAATTTTTTGTCCGAGACCCGATTTGACGCGAAAAATTATTTTTTTGAAAAAAAACAAAAATCAAAAAAATTCTAAAAAAATTCAAAAAAAATATTAAAAAAATTTTTTTTTGAAAAAAAATTTGTTGGCTCTAAGCAAGGGCACGACATGGCCCAAGCAAGGCAAGGTATGACCCAAGAAAGGCAAGCAAGGGCACGACATGGCCCAAGCAAAGCAATGCATGACCCAAGAAAGGCAAGCAAGGGCACGACATGGCCCAAGCAAGGCAATCCATGACCCAAGAAAGGCAAGCAAGGGCACGACATGGCCCAAGCAAGGCAAGACATGACCCATGAAAGGCAAGAAAGGGCACGACATGGCCCAAGCAAGGCAAAGCATGACCCAAGAAAGGCAAGCAAGGGCACGACATGGCCCAAGAAAGGCAACCAAGGGCACGACATGGCCCAAGCAAGGCAAGGCATGACCAAAGAAAGGCAAGCAAGGGCCACGACATGGCCTAAGCAAAGCAAGGGCATGACCCAAGAAAGGCAAGCAAGGGCACGACATGACCCAAGCAAGGCAAGGCATGACCCAAGAAAGCCAAGCAAGGGCACGACATGGCCCAAGCAAGGCAAGGCATGACCCAAGAAAGGTAAGCAAGGGCACGACATGGCCCAAGATGGGTAAGCATGACCCAAGAAAGGTAAGCAAGGGCACGACATGGCCCAAGCAAAGCAATGCATGACCCAAGAAAGGCAAGCAAGGGCACGACATGGCCCAAGCAAGGCAATCCATGACCCAAGAAAGGCAAGCAAGGGCACGACATGGCCCAAGCAAGGCAAGACATGACCCAAGAAAGGCAAGCAAGGGCACGACATGAAGGAAATAATGCCCTTGGTCCAAGTATGCATTCTATGTTAAGTCTAATAAATGCGGTTCAGTATTAATTAACAAGTTAATAATTCAGTGAGATCAAGTGAGCTGAATGCCTAGCTAGAGGCCGCTTCAGTTCAAGTGGAATTAATGATATTAATCCACAGCTTACTCTTGACTGAACCCGTAGGGTCACACAAATAGTACGTAAACGGATCAAGTATTTAATGGCATTAAATACTCCATCTATGAATATTCGGAACCGACGGATCTTGGTTTCAGTGAGAGCTAAGATCGTCACAGGCAAGAAATGAATACTCCGGAAACGATGATATTGCCGGAAACGGAAATATGGATCGTATCGGAAATATGAATATTATCCAAGTCGTAGATGTTGCCGGAAACGGAAACATGGTACGTATCGGAAAATATTATTGGAAATGGAAATATTACCAGAATCGGAAATATTGCCGGAAACGGAAATATTGTCGGAATCGGAAATATTACCGGAATCGGAAAATAATTCCGGAAACGGAAATATTAAATATTTGTTCGAAACGGAAATTAATTCCGGAATCGGAAATATTAAATATTGTTCGTATCGGAAATAAATTCCGGAACTGGAAATTTAATCGGAAGCGAATCGTACGAATTAGCATCGGACGAGGCTTGCCGGACGAAGGCCCAGCACGAAGCCGGGGCCATCGCCCAGCAAGCATGCGCGCCACAAGCCCAGCCAAGGCAGCGCCCAGGCCTACCGCAAGGCAGGCCCAGCGCGCGCCAAGGGCCACGGATGCGTGGGCCGCGCTGCGTGGGCTGCTGCTCGCATGCGCATGGGCAGCCCTTGTGGCTGCCGTGTGTGTGTGAGTTTGTGCTCATGCGTGATTCCTGAATCTACAAGAGTTAGTGTATGATTAAATTTCTATTCCTAATTGGATAAATTAATTAAATAGAATTCATGTAGGATTCTAATTTCAATTAATTCGTATCCTACTAGGATTACGATTCCTTTTCCATAACTCTATAAATAAAGGCCTAGGGGTCATAATTTATACACAAGTTTCAAAGTATTCAAAAGTGAGTTTTTTGAGAGAAAATTAAAACACACATCTTGCTCATAAAGTGCCGAAATTTTCTAGTACCTTAAGGGCGATTCTAGTTGGTCAATCTTAAGGCGGATCCGGACGTGCTGTGGACTATCTACGGAGGGACGACACTTGGAGTCCTAAAGACTTGTTCTTGTTCGGTTCGGGCGCAGCTAGGGAGGGCACGCAACAAAGAGTATGCATCTAAATTATGCTATATGATTATGTGTAAATAATATGTTGTCCTGGGTTAATGGTTGTTTCCGCATGATCTATGTAATGTCATATGTATCATAACCTAACAGTGGTATCACGAGCCCCTTATTATTTTCATAATCTAAATTGCATGAACATGGTTAAATATTACAAATTTGCAAGAATTAAAAGGGGTGATTAATTTTCGTAATTGTTAATTAATTGCAAATTGCGTTTATTTAATTATACGTACGCAGTTTTTCGGCAGTCTCTTCGTTACTCATCCGAATTGAGTGATTTTTGTGTCAATTCCGCATGTAAAAGGCATTCTAAAATTTTGACAAAAATAGTATTTTTCTGCCGAACCCAGAATTCTCAAATTCGAAGCCTAACTATGACTTTTCGAAGGTTTTAGTTTTTCGAATGCAAAATTTCGTAAATTTAAGATGTTAAATTAAATATTTGCGATTCTTGTTGATAAATCTTGATTTTTTGATTGACCTACTGCATATGTTTAACAAGTTTGAATGCCTAGTCTTGTTAATTATGCAATCTAATTTGTAATTATGATTAATTTGTTGAAAATTAGAATAATTTAGAATTAATTTGATTTTCATAATTAATTGTAATTTAATTAGAAACCTATGATTAAAAACCACCATAAAAATTGTAAATTTACGATAAATTTTAAATTTTTATGACCTAGACTTGAATCCATAACAATCGGAAATCAATTGGATAATAAATTTTCGATTTTTCGCCCTAAAATTATGAAATTAATAATATCTATTAATTTGTCATTAATTTTAAATATAAATTTTAAATTTTTATGCGATTCGTTCATATAACTTGCACGCACGAAGCAATGGACGCTTCGTGTTACCCTTAAGGGGTGTTGTATAATGCGGGCATGCGACGACGAGCAAGGGAGCTCGTCGCCCGTGCGGCACGAATGCAATGAGCAAGGGCGTAGTGCACGAGCACAAGGCAGTTGCCCTGCCTTGTGTCGTGTGCCACGAGCAATGAACGAATGGGCATGGGCGAGGGGCGAGCCAAGGCAGTCGCGTGTGGGCAGCAAGCGAGCTGCGCCACAGCGCGCGCTGCCTCGCACAAGAGCGCGCAGCCTCGCGCGCAGCGAGCGCAAGCTCGCGTGCCACGAGCGCTGCGCCCAGCATCACTCGCGCGCACAGCGCGCGATGTCGCGCGCCCAGCGAGCGATGTCGCGCACCAGCGAGCGATGGCTCGCGCCCCAGCGAGCGATGGCTAGCGCGCACAGCGAGCGAGCCAGCGCGCCCAGCGAGCGATCTCGCGCGCGCGCACTGCGAGCGATAGCTCGCGTGCGATGGGGCGCTGTGCGGAGGCTTGCGATAGGACAGCAGCAGCTATGCGACGAGCGCATGGGCTGCGCGCACATGGCCAGCAATGGCTGTGTGCGTACGGCCCATGGGCGTGCAACGCGTAGGGTGTTTGCGTTACGATTAGATCGTTTTGAATGTTTAATTTGAAAATTTCAGTTCACGTAATTTTAATTAATTTTAAAATTAATAATTTGAATTAATTTCTTGGATTTTAATTTTGAATATTATAATTATAATAAATGGAATTTATTCTAATTATTTTACTAAAATTAAAATCATGAATTAATTTAAATGCGACTGAAATTAAATTAAATTTTTGGATTCAATTATAAATTTATATGAGCTTTAAATTTTAATTAAATTTGTATGTTTCCGGTCAGACTAGAAATACAATTTTATGTTTAAAATTAGTAAAGCATATGAATTTATTGGTTTGAGTGGGAGCGCTTTTTAGTCATAAACTCTTGATTAGGTCTACAAATCCTTAAGGTTAAAACAACTCGATTAGAATTAATAAGGACTGAATAATTGGTAGATTATTGGTGCCCTTGATTAATTGCTGCAAATGTTTACGTGATGCATAATGTGTTTTACTAACCAGCTATGTGGGCCATTCATGATAATGAATGGGTGAATGGTATATATTGTATATGTACTGTTTTGCAGGTTATGAAGTGACTAGTATGGCCCAAATAGGATAGAAAATATGGTCTGCGTACCATTAATTTGAATGTAATTGGTCTAAAGCACCAAAGTTATTTTTCAATTCAAATATGGTCTGCGTACCATCAAATAGTTGTAATTAGTTATAGCTTATCCTATTTGAAGAAAATGGTGCCTCCCACGGAGATTTTCAAGACGGACTTTGAAGTCAAAGCTTCAAGATGAAGTCGGGCCATACTAGATCACAAATATCTTATGCATGTTTTAAGTTATTTATTGCTTTAAATATGTCTTAAAATGCATGAGATCAAAAGCTTGATTATGTTGCATGATTAAGGATTTTAGTTCACTTAAAATCTAACCAACATAGTAAGAGCCTTAAGTTCCAAACTTAAAAATTGAGTTAAAAGGTGCCATGCCAAAATATACACTTGCTTGGATATCCTTTACATCAATCTAGTAATAGTTTTCGCTCAGCGAGGTGTTACTTATTGGTCCTAAAGGGGCAAGGTACACAAATAATTGTGAGTACATGTTAGTTTTGGTGAAACTCAACGATATAAGTAAGGAGTCCTTTTATGTCGTGGCAAATTCGATAGGTTTACCTAATAAGTTCTTAGACGTACCTATCAACCAAGAATAGTTTCTAGACTATTAGCAAAAGGCTTTTGCTTACCTAAGATGTTCTAGGATTAAGTCGACAAACTGTGCTTAGTTCTTCAATGATTTTAGGATCTTGGAATCATTTTATTCACACCTGCCGGAACACATAACTTGAATAAAATGCTTAATAAACATTGAATTATGCATGTATGCTAGAATTTAAGTTTATTAAGAGAAACTGTGAATGGTTATTTATTTGTTTATTCTTTTCAATTGTAGTTTTTAATATGGCAAACAACAATTCATTCAACATTCGATCAATTCTCGAAAAGGAGAAGTTGAACGGGAAAAACTTCCTTGACTGGCAAAGGAACTTGCAAATAGTTCTTATGCAGGAAGAAAAGGAGTATGTCCTAGATGAGGCGATGCCCGAAGCTCCTGGCGACGGGGTCACTCAGGCTGCCCTCAATCGTTGGATTGATGCCAACAAGGATGTGAAATGTCTAATGCTCGCCACCATGAGTGCGGATCTGCAGAAAACGTTCATCAACTCAGATGCTTTCACAATCATCAGTGAGTTTGAAGAACATGTTCCAAGATCTGGCTCGAGTCGAAAGATTCGAGACTCATAGGCAAATTCTTGAGACCAAGCTTAAGAAAGGCGAGCCCGTAAGTCCACATGTTCTCAAAATGATTGGACTCATTGAGAATATGAGTCGGCTGGATCAGCAATTTTCTCAGGAAATGGCTATAGACACCATCCTCCATTCTCTTCATAGCGGGTATGATCAGTTCAAACTGAACTACAGTATGAATAGTCTGGACAAAACGCTCACTGAGCTTCACGGTATGCTGAAGACCGCTGAAAAGACGCTCAAAAGTGATAAGCAGGATGTGCTTATGGTGCGTGGGGGCAAGTTCAAGAAATCTGGAAAGAAGAGGAATGCTAAGAAAGGTGGCAACAAGGCCAGCCCAACTAAGCAAACTGGCGCCAAATCTGCAAAGAGGAAGGTCAGTCAACCCACTTCTGAATCCGAATGCTTCTACTGCAAGAAGAAGGGGCATTGGAAGAGAGATTGCTTGAAGCTAAAGGAAGATCAGAAGAACGGAACAGTCGTTCCATCTTCAGGTATTTTCGTTATAGACTGTATACTTGCTAATTCAACTTCTTGGGTATTAGATACAGGTTGTGGCTCACACTTATGTTCCAATCCACAGGGACTAAGAAGAAGTAGAAAGTTAAGCAAGGGTGAAGTCGACCTACGAGTGGGAAATGGAGCACGGATTGCTGCATTAGCTGTAGGAACTTACTATTTGTCGTTGCCCTCCGGGCTAGTTTTGGAACTGGAAGAATGTTTCCATGTTCCAAGTCTTACTAAAAACATCATTTCAGTTTCTTGCTTAGATGCTAAGGGATTTTCCTTTATAATAAAAGACAATAGTTGTTCGTTTTATTTTAAAGAGATGTTTTATGGATCTGCTAGATTAGTCAATGGACTTTATTTATTAGATCACGACAAACAAGTATATAACATAAATACCAAAAAGGCCAAAAAGGATGATTCAGATCTCACCTATCTGTGGCATTGTCGATTAGGCCATATAAACTTGAAACGCTTAGAAAGACTTCAAAGGGAAGGAATTCTAGAATCATTTGACTTAGAGGATTATGGTAAATGCGAATCATGTTTACTTGGCAAAATGACAAAGCAACCTTTCTCTAAAGTTGGAGAAAGAGCAAATGAACTATTGGGTTTAATCCATACAGATGTATGTGGACCAATGAGTACAAATGCTAGAGGTGGTTTCAGCTACTTTATCACTTTCACTGATGACTTCAGTAGGTATGGTTATGTCTACCTAATGAAGCATAAGTCTGAATCCTTTGACAAATTCAAGGAATTTCAGAGTGAAGTAGAGAATCAATTAGGCAAGAAGATTAAGGCACTGCGGTCTGATAGAGGCGGTGAATATCTGAGCTATGAATTTGATGACCATCTGAAAGAATGTGGAATTCTATCAGAATTGACTCCTCCTGGAACACCACAATGGAACGGTGTGTCAGAACGGAGGAACAGAACCTTGCTAGACATGGTCAGGTCAATGATGGGTCAGGCCGAACTTCCATTAGAATTTTGGGGACATGCACTAAATACAGCTGCACTCACTATAAATAGAGCTCCGTCTAAAGCTGTCGAAAAGACTCCATACGAATTATGGTTTGGAAAGCCTCCAAATGTGTCTTTTCTTAAGATTTGGGGATGTGAAGTATACGCTCAAACGATTAATTTCAGACAAACTTCATCCAAATCTGACAAATGTATCCTTGTGGGCTATCCAAAGGAAACAAAGGGGTATTACTTCTACAATACATCTGAGAACAAAGTGTTTGTTGCTCGAGATGGTGTCTTTTGGAGAAGAATCACATTTCCAAAATGACAAGTGGGA
The DNA here is from genome assembly GCF_020520425.1 of Spinacia oleracea. NCBI lineage: Eukaryota > Viridiplantae > Streptophyta > Magnoliopsida > Caryophyllales > Amaranthaceae > Spinacia > Spinacia oleracea. The sequence goes on along the minus strand of NW_026614417.1, from coordinate 4,041 downwards.
GAAAAGTAGACCTCGAAGAAATTCGAGTCGAACAACAAACTCTAGAGAATGCTCAAGATGACATTCAGGATGAAACTCAGAGATCTTTAGAAGAATCTGGTGAGAATCATGGTCAATCTAGAAATGTTACCCCGCGTAGATCGCAAAGATATAGATCTCAACCGGAAAGGTACTTAGGTATTTTGACGAACGAGAGCTATGACGTTCTATTACTTGAAAGTGATGAACCTGCGACTTACAAGCAAGCTATGACGAGCCCTAGCTCCAAGCAATGGCAAGAAGCCATGCAATCTGAATTAGACTCCATGTCTGAAAACCAAGTATGGGATTTGGTCGATTTGCCAGATGGCTACCAAGCCATTGGAAGCAAATGGGTTTTCAAACTGAAAAAGGACAAGGATGGGAAACTTGAAGTTTTCAAAGCTAGATTGGTTGCAAAAGGTTACAGGCAAGTCCACGGTGTGGATTACGATGAAACCTTTTCACCAGTTGCAATGCTAAAGTCTATTCGAATAATGTTAGCAATCGCTGCATATTACGATTACGAAATATGGCAGATGGATGTCAAAACTGCTTTCTTAAACGGCGTTTTAACAGAAACTGTGTTTATGACACAGCCTGAAGGTTTTGAGGATCCAAAGAATGCTAAAAAGGTATGCAAGCTAAAGAAGTCAATCTACGGATTGAAGCAGGCATCCAGGAGCTGGAATATACGTTTTGATGAAGCAGTCAGTGACTTTGGTTTCATCAAGAACGCGGACGAATCTTGTGTATACAAGAAGGTCAGTGGGAGCAAAATTGCTTTCCTAGTATTATATGTCGACGACATATTGCTTATCGGAAATGACATTCCTATGTTGAACTCTGTCAAGATTTGGCTTGGGAAATGTTTTTCGATGAAGGATCTAGGAGAAGCACAGTACATATTGGGCATCAAGATTTACAGAGATAGATCTAAAAGGATGATTGGACTTAGTCAAAGCACTTATATCAATAAGGTGCTTGATAGGTTCAAGATGGCGGACTCCAAGCGAGGCTACCTACCCATGTCTCATGGAATGACTCTAAGCAAGACTCAGTGCCCAAAAACACTTGATGAGCGTAGACGAATGAATGGGATTCCATATGCATCATTGATTGGTTCAATAATGTATGCTATGATATGTACACGCCCGGATGTTGCGTACGCACTCAGTGCTACGAGCAGATACCAGTCAGACCCAGGAGAGGCGCATTGGACTGCTGCCAAGAACATTCTGAAGTACCTGAAAAGGCACAAAGATGACTCCTGGTCTATGGTGGAGATGATGAATTAATTGTTAAAGGCTATACGGACGCAAGTTTCCAAACCGACAAAGATGATTTCAGATCACAGTCTGGGTTTGTCTTCTGCCTCAACGGAGGAGCAGTAAGCTGGAAAAGTGCTAAGCAAAGCACCATTGCGGATTCTACAACTGAAGCGGAGTACATTGCTGCACATGAAGCAGCAAAGGAAGCTATATGGCTAAGGAAGTTCATAGGAGAACTTGGTGTAGTCCCCTCCATTAAAGGACCAATAGCCCTGTATTGTGATAATAACGGAGCTATTGCACAGGCAAAAGAGCCTAGACACCACCAGAGAGTCAAGCATGTACTTCGTAGATTTCACCTTCTACGAGAGTTCGTTGAAAGAAAAGAAGTCGAGATAAGCAAAATTGGAACTGATGACAACATATCAGATCCATTAACTAAACCTCTGCCGCAAGCGAAGCACAACTCGCACACTGCAGCTATGGGAATCAAGCATATTGGAGAATGGCTTTGATGTCTCTGTTTAATGTTTTAAAGTTTTAGAGTTTAAATCTTTGTAAAACATTATTGGTTAATCATTCACAATAAATGAAAGGAATTCATTTTTCCATTTAATTTGTGGTTTATTAAATGATGAGTCCCTTCAACTTGACGATATATTCAAGATAGACTGTCAGGACCAGTCCTGTGACTAAGAAATGTCTATCAAGTGAACTTGAATGTCAAAGGTTGAAAATGGTCCCTAATCGGAGTTTTCTATAAAATTGGACGCATAGAAACGTTAGACGATTAGAATGCAAGATGACTAGTAGTTCTGTTTCTTGAACTATGTGGACATGGCAATGTCATAATCATTTGCATAGATACTTACTTTGGAAGACTAGTATCGGACAAGACCTATGAAACTTTACTGTAAGAGATGAAAGTCTGTCATAAGTAAATTTCATTAAATTATTAGACACTAATCCTCAATACCTGAGTGATTTGAGATTACTTGTTTGAGAACTGGTTGCTTTGACGTTGACCAACCGTCGCACCGTAAAAGGAGGCTATAAAGGCAACGCTCAGGTAATCACCTATCAAACGAAGTCTAATCTCAAGATCGCAAGATTGGGATTGTCCTCCCATAAATCGGGATGAGATGCTTAAAAGTTGTACAAGGCCACTCGGAGAGCTAGAAACTGTGAAATGCATGGCCGTGCTCGGATGAATCATAGGCTATGATTATCTGTTTATTTGATCAGTTGAACTCTGAAACCGAGGAACACCTCTGGACATAATAAGGATGACAACTCTTACCTTATGTTCAAGAGCAAGCATCGAGCGACAAAGGAATTAGGAAATGCACACTTGTCCCTAAGGACAAGTGGGAGACTGAAGGAAATAATGCCCTTGGTCCAAGTATGCATTCTATGTTAAGTCTAATAAATGCGGTTCAGTATTAATTAACAAGTTAATAATTCAGTGAGATCAAGTGAGCTGAATGCCTAGCTAGAGGCCGCTTCAGTTCAAGTGGAATTAATGATATTAATCCACAGCTTACTCTTGACTGAACCCGTAGGGTCACACAAATAGTACGTAAACGGATCAAGTATTTAATGGCATTAAATACTCCATCTATGAATATTCGGAACCGACGGATCTTGGTTTCAGTGAGAGCTAAGATCGTCACAGGCAAGAAATGAATACTCCGGAAACGATGATATTGCCGGAACGGAAATATGGATCGTATCGGAAATATGAATATTATCCAAGTCGTAGATGTTGCCGGAAACGGAAACAGGTACGTATCGGAAAATATTATTGGAAATGGAAATATTACCAGAATCGGAAATATTGCCGGAAACGGAAATATTGTCGGATCGGAATATTACCGGAATCGGAAAATAATTCCGGAAACGGAAATATTAAATATTGTTCGAAACGGAAATTAATTCCGGAATCGGAAATATTAAATATTGTTCGTATCGGAAATAAATTCCGGAACTGGAAATTTAATCGGAAGCGAATCGTACGAATTAGCATCGGACGAGGCTTGCCGGACGAAGGCCCAGCACGAAGCCGGGGCCATCGCCCAGCAAGCATGCGCGCCACAAGCCCAGCCAAGGCAGCGCCCAGGGCCTACCGCAAGGCAGGCCCAGCGCGCGCCAAGGGCCTACGGATGCGTGGGCCGCGCTGCGTGGGCTGCTGCTCGCATGCGCATGGGCAGCCCTTGTGGCTGCCGTGTGTGTGTGAGTTTGTGCTATGCGTGATTCCTGAATCTACAAGAGTTAGTGTATGATTAAATTTCTATTCTAATTGGATAAATTAATTAAATCGAATCATGTAGAATTCTAATTTCAATTAATTCGTATCCTACTAGGATTACGATTCCTTTTCCTAACTCTATAATAAAGGCCTAGGGGTCATAATTTATACACAAGTTTCAAAGTATTCAAAAGTGAGTTTTTTGAGAGAAAATTAAAACACACATCTGCTCATAAAGTGCCGAAATTTTCTAGTACCTTAAGGGCGATTCTAGTGGTCAATCTTAAGGCGGATCCGGACGTTGCTGTGGACTATCTACGGAGGACGAAACTTGGAGTCCTAAAGAACTTGTTCTTGTTCGGTTCGGGCGCAGCTAGGGAGGGCACGCAACAAAGAGTATGCATCTAAATTATGCTATTGATTATGTGTAAATAATATGTTGCCTGGGTTAATGGTTGTTTCCGCATGATTATGTAATGTCATATGTATCATAACCTAACCCGA
>NW_026614416.1:0-52651 GCF_020520425.1 Spinacia oleracea | reverse complement strand
TAGCTCATAAGGTTTCAACTGACGCGACAACAAGTGCGGAGGTCAAAAGCGCTCTTTAAAATTTGAAAAGCTTCCTTAATTTCTCGCTCCACTTGAATTTTTATTCCTTTTTCATCAGGTTGGCCATTGGTCTTGCTATCTTCGAACAGTCTCTCACAACTTCCTAGAAAAGTTAGTTGGGCCTAGGAAACTTCGAATATCGGACACGTTCTTGGAATAGGTCACTCACTCACAGCTTGGATCTCACGTAGTGGCCCCAAAATGCTATTTTCTCCAAACGAACTCACTCTTAGAGAACTTGGCATACCATTGATTCTTTATAAGTGTCTCCAATATAAGCCTCAAGTTTTCAATGCTCTTTTCATTATTTGAATAAATCAGGATATCATCAATAAATAGAACAACGAACTTATTTAGGAATTCATAGAAACATCAAATCCATAAATAAGGCAGGTGCATTGGTTAACCCAAAAGGCATTACTGTAAACCCATAATGACCATAACGAGTCTTAATGAGGTCTTAGGTATATCCTTATCAGCTATCCTCAATTGGTGATTACTTCGAACACAAATCAATCTTTGAGAACACACTCTCACCATTCAATTGGTCAAATCAATCATCTATCCTAGGTAAAGGATACTTGTTCTTGATGGGTGACATTGTTTAGCTCCCTATAATCGATGCACAATTCCATACTCTTATCTTTCTCCTTAACAGGCAACACACACTACAAGAAAACTAACTTTTTGCAACAGGGCTATATTTGTTGGTAAAACGTGGTTATTTGTTGGCAATAATCTTTACCAACAGATATACAATTGTTGGTAGACTATTGGTAAAATTTCCGTTGCTAAAAGTATTACCAACAGATAATCAAGATCTGTTGGTATTGATTTTTTTCACCAACAATAACTAATTGTTGGTATTTCTGTTGATAATACTTATTGTTGTGGGATCTTTTACGGTGATGACGTGTCACGGCGTTCCTCGGAGGTATCAAGTATGACCTAGCACGAACTTCTGGCAACCTGCAAAACAAGAATATTCCCGTAGGAATATTCCCTCAGATGCTTAAGTAAGTATATGCTAGAGAGAGACATAATTTCTAGAGAGAGGGAAGAGCAAAGATAGTTCTTGGTTGGTGGGAATGAATTAATTGTCCCCTTTCCTTGGGATCTGAGCCCTACTTATAGTACTAGGGTTTAAGGGGAGATGATTCCTCATCCCCATCTATGGGAGGCGCGCTCTGTTGGATAAGGGCCACGTGTCCCCTTGCTAAAAGGCCTTTTAGCAAGTTGGGCCAGAGGTTGTGGGCTTCTTTAACTGATACGGTTATGGATGAAAGTGATAGTCTTATGCTAGCAATTGGAACCAAAACTGATTTGGGTTCAATGGCTCATTTTGTGTGCATGGTGACTTGGATTGAGTGAGCTCGTTATATGGTCCTTATTATCAAGGTGGTACGTTAATCAAACTGGTCCGTTTAATCACATTGGTCCGCTTGTTTAAACAGATTGTACGCACTTATTATTTTTAATTGCTTGGTTAAAGTCGGTTTAATAAAGGGATATTTGTTTAAATCCCCAATTTAATTCAGTCATTACTTAGCTTTGATTATTGCTGTTTGTAAGGAGAGTTTTAAGCCTTTGTAACCTCCAATTTAGTGACTGAATTAGGAGGCTTTAGAGCTTGTAACTGCCAGTTTTAAAGGCTCTTAAATGGCTCTTAATTAGCCGTTTAAAGCTCTTGTAGCTGTTGGTTTTTTGGCTATTTATAGTCAGCTTCTTGATTGGAATAAACAACCAACTGGATGATTAAAACACTTGTTTGTTACATTTCGAATTATAGTTTATAATTCAGCCTTTTTCTTTGTTTTGGACGCGTTTCCTATTCAAAGAACTGATTGTGAGTCAATAGGTCTTGTCTTGCATTCACGATCAACGAGTTAAAGGTCTAGCTTGTTAATCAACTATCCTTGTTATACAACGAGTTTTTAAACTCGTATCATTGATGATACGGTTATGGATGAAAGTGATAGTCTTATGCTAGCAATTGGAACCAAACTGATTTGGGTTCAATGGCTCATTTTGTGTGCATGGTGACTTGGATTGAGTGAGCTCGTTATATGGTCCTTATTATCAAGGTGGTACGTTAATCAAACTGGTCCGTTTAATCACATTGGTCCGCTTGTTTAAACAGATTGTACGCACTTATTATTTTTAATTGCTTTGGTTAAAGTCGGTTTAATAAAGGGATATTTGTTTAAATCCCCAATTTAAATTCAGTCATTACTTAGCTTTGAGTATTGCTGTTTGTAAGGAGAGTTTTAAGCCTTTGTAACCTCCAATTTAGTGACTGAATTAGGAGGCTTTAGAGCTTGTAACTGCCAGTTTTAAAGGCTCTTAAATGGCTCTTAATTAGCCGTTTAAAGCTCTTGTAGCTGTTGGTTTTTGGCTATTTATAGTCAGCTTCTTGATTGGAATAAACAACCAACTGGATGATTAAACACTTGTTTGTTACATTTCGAATTATAGTTTATAATTCAGCCTTTTTCTTTGTTTTGGACGCGTTTCCTATTCAAAGAACTGATTGTGAGTCAATAGGTCCTGTCTTGCATTCACGATCAACGAGTTAAAGGTCTAGCTTGTTAATCAACTATCCTTGTTTATACAACGAGTTTTTTAAACTCGTATCATTGATGATACGGTTATGGATGAAAGTGATAGTCTTATGCTAGCAATTGGAACCAAAACTGATTTGGGTTCAATGGCTCATTTTGTGTGCATGGTGACTTGGATTGAGTGAGCTCGTTATATGGTCCTTATTATCAAGGTGGTACGTTAATCAAACTGGTCCGTTTAATCACATTGGTCCGCTTGTTTAACAGATTGTACGCACTTATTATTTTTAATTGCTTTGGTTAAAGTCGGTTAATAAAGGGATATTTGTTTAAATCCCCAATTTAAATTCAGTCATTACTTAGCTTTGAGTATTGCTGTTTGTAAGGAGAGTTTTAAGCCTTTGTAACCTCCAATTTAGTGACTGAATTAGGAGGCTTTAGAGCTTGTAACTGCCAGTTTTAAAGGCTCTTAAATGGCTCTTAATTAGCCATTTAAAGCTCTTGTAGCTGTTGGTTTTTGGCTATTTATAGTCAGCTTCTTGATTGGAATAAACAACCAACTGGATAATTAAAACACTTGTTTGTTACATTTCGAATTATAGTTTATAATTCAGCCTTTTTCTTTGTTTTGGACGCGTTTCCTATTCAAAGAACTGATTGTGAGTCAATAGGTCCTGTCTTGCATTCACGATCAACGAGTTAAAGGTCTAGCTTGTTAATCAACTATCCTTGTTTATACAACGAGTTTTTAAACTCGTATCATTAGTGGTAACAGAGCTGCTGTTCGTGTGATCCGCCCAAAAAAAAAAAAAAAAAGAAAAAAAAAGAGCTGCTGTTCGTAATTCTTACAAACTGAAATATGGATTTTGATGATCCTGACTTTCTACAACATCTCCAAGAAGCCTTGAAGAACGTTAGAGATGGGGGGTATCGTAGGCCTCCTAGGTGTGATCTACGGGCTATGGATGAATTCAAAGTCACTGAACTTCCTGAATTTGTTGGTGGAACAGATCCGAAAGCCTATTTGGAGTGGGAGCGCAAAATAGAGAGAATGTTCGATTTCAAGGACATTGATGATGAGAAGCGTTGCAAATATGCCATATTGAAGCTAGGACGAGGGGCTTCATTGTGGTTCGAGGGACTGAAATCCAAGAGAAACGTGAAGGGAAGGAGAAAATTGCCTCTTGGGAGTCTTTGAAACGTAAGCTACGTAAAAGGTATGTGCCAACAACTCATAGAATAACAACTTATCGTAAAATTGCCGAATTGAGGCAAGGAAAAATGAGTGTGGCTGAATATATTGATGAGTTTGAAAAGTTGTCCTTAATTGAGGAAATTGAGGAACAAAAACTGTTCAGATTTTAAAGGGGTCTAAATTATAATATTGCCAATACCGTAGACCTTTATCCATATTCTGATTTTGACATTCTTTGTGGACTTTGTTTAAATTGGAAAATCAAGGGAAGGCAAAATATGGGGGAGGGTCTAGTATGGATGGTAAAGCCAAGTCTTGGGGTAAATCCGAACCTAGCTTGAAACCAAACACATCACCTAGTACCGTAGGTTCAAGTAATTCTACGGCTGCCCCTAAACTATCTAACCCAACCAAAGAAACAAGTCTGTCCAAGGTGCGTTGTTTTAAGTGTCAAGGGTTTGGGCATTATCAAAATGCGTGTCCAAATAAACGAGTAGTGACCCTGAGAGAAGCTGTTGAATGTCGTGAGGAGTTGTTTGAAGAGGAAAAGAGGTTGGGGGACGTATTTGTGTTTGATGAGAGTGGTGATGAGGAGGAAGAGGAAGGGTATGAGGCTCCAATTTATGACACAAATCTGGTTCTTAGAGCGCTACCAAACTCAAATTTCACCTACTGATCTAGACCAACGAGATCAGTTGTTTCATACTAAATGTCTAGTGAAAGATAAGTGGTGTAGTGTAATTGTTGATGGGGGGAGTTGTACCAATGCTGCTTCTAGTGAAATGGTGTCAAAATTAGGCTTAATCACTACTGCCCATCCTAGGCCATACGCACTCCATTGGCTTGATGATGGTAATAGTGTAAAAGTGTCGAAGCAAGTAAGGGTTGGTTTGACTATGGGTTCGTATGTGGATGAAGTTCTTTGTGATGTTATTCCTATGGATGCTTGTCATATTTTGTTGGGTCGTCCTGGCAGTTTGATAGGGACGTGATTCATAAAGGGAGAAGCAATGAGTATGAATGAGAGACAAAGGCAAGAAAATTGTTCTAAAGCCTATGTCATCTCAAGCGGTTCGATCCATGAGTGTGAAACAAAAGAAAAAGCCGAATCTCACCATGTTGGCTAGTGAACGAGAAATTGAGCAAGCTCTTGATCACGGAGAGTTGGTGTATTTGCTCGTGGCTAAGGAGAGTCCAATTGAAGGCCAAAATTGGAAAGAAGGCAGTCCCATTGCCGAATTGCTGTTTGAGTTCAAGGATGTATTTCCGGATGAATTACCACTAGGTTTGCCCCCCTATTCGTGGTATTGAACATCAAATTGATCTTATTCCAGGAACTTCTTTGCCTAATAAGGCTGCCTATCGTTGCAATCCGGAGGAAACAAAGGAATTACAAAAGCAAATTGATGAACTTGTGAATCGAGGCTATGTTAGAGAAAGCTTGAGTCCATGTGCTGTTCCGGTGTTGCTTGTGCCTAAGAAAGATGGAACATGGCGAATGTGTGTTGATAGTAGGGCTGTGAATAACATTACCATCAAGTATTGTTTTCCAATTCCGAGACTTGATGATATGTTAGATGAGCTCCATGGTTCGAAGTTGTTCTCAAAAATTGATTTGCGAAGTGGTTATCATCAGATTCGGATGCGTGAAGGAGATGAGTGGAAAACGGCTTTCAAGACAAACATGGTTTGTATGAGTGGACCGTCATGCCATTTGGTCTCACTAATGCTCCTAGTACGTTTATGAGGCTAATGAACGAAGTGCTTAAATCATTTTTGGGCAGATTCGTTGTGGTATATCTTGATGACATCTTGGTGTATAGTAGGAACGAAGAGGAGCATCTGATTCATTTGAGGGATGTTTTTGAAACACTTAGAGCTCAAAGACTCTATGGGAAGCTAGAGAAGTGTTCATTCCTTGTTGACAATATTGTATTCTTGGGCTATGTGGTTTCGAAAGATGGAGTGTCCGTGGATCAGTCCAAGATCGAGGCTATCAAATCGTGGCCTAATCCTAAAACTTTAAGTGAGGTACTTTCATTTCATGGTCTTGCTTCATTTTATAGACGTTTCATTCGTGATTTCAGTACTATTACTAGTCCTATCACTAGTTGCTTGAAGAAAGGTGCTTTTGTATGGGGGGAGGACGCTCAAAGGCGTTTGATGTGATTAAAGAGCGTTTGTGTGCTGCTCCTATTTTGGCGCTGCCAGATTTCTCTCATGTTAGGTTATGATACATATGACAATTCATAATCATGCGGAAAAACCATAAAGACAGGAAAGCATATTATTTACACATAATCATTTTAGCATAGTTTAGATGCATACTCTTTGTTGCGTGCCTTCCCTAGCTGCACCCGAACCGAACAAGAACAAGTCTTTAGGACTCCAAGTGTCGTTCCTCCGTAGATAGTCCACAGCACGTCCGGATCCGCCTTAAGCTTGACCAACTAGGATCGCCCTTAAGGTACTTAGAATTTTCGGCACTTTATAGGCAATTGTATGACTGAATTTTTGCTCTCAAAAATCACTTTTGAATACTTGAATAATCTCTATGCAAATAATGACCCTAGGCCCTTATTTATAGAGGTATGGAAAGGGAATTGTATTCCTACTAGGATGTGGATTTGTTAATTAGAACTTTATTAGGACTCTAAATAACAAAGCAAATCTAATAGGTTTAGGATTTTAATCTTCGCACGAATCTTAATAGGATTAGGATTTCCCGCACACGCATCGTACAAGCCGTGCACCCGCGCAGGCCTTGCGGCCCACGACAAGCGCACAGCCCATGTGCGTTGCTGCGCTCGCGCGCGCCCTTGGCTGGGCCTGGCCTTGCGCTGGGCCTGGTCGAGGCGTGCGTTGCTGCGTGCGGCTCGCTGGGCGATGGCCTGGCTTCGTGCTGGGCCTTCGTCTAGCGGGCCTCGTCCGATGCTAATTCGTACGATACGCTTCCGATTAAATTCCCGATTCCGGAATTCATTTCCGATAGAAACAACATTTAATATTTCCGATTCCGGAATTAATTTCCGTTTCGAACAAATATTTAATATTTCCGTTTCCGGAATTATTTTCCGATTCCGATAATATTTCCGATTCTGACAATATTTCCGTTTCCGGCAATATTTCCGATTCCGGCAATATTTCCATTTCCGATCATATTTTCCGATACGTACCATGTTTCCGTTTCCGGCAACATCTACGACTTGGATAATATTTATATTTCCGATACGATCCATATTTCCGTTTCCGGCAATATCATCGTTTCCGGAGTATTCATTTCTTGCCTGTGACGATCTCAGCTCCCACTGAAACCAAGATCCGTCGATTCCGAATATCCATAGATGGAGTATTTAATGCCATTAAATACTTGATCCGTTTACGTACTATTTGTGTGACCCTACGGGTTCAGTCAAGAGTAAGCTGTGGATTAATATCATTAATTCCACTTGAACTGAAGCGGCCTCTAGCTAGGCATTCAGCTCACTTGATCTCACTGAATTATTAACTTGTTAATTAATACTGAACCGCACTTATTAGACTTAACATAGAATGCATACTTGGACCAAGGGCATTATTTCCTTCAGTCTCCCACTTGTCCTTAGGGACAAGTGTGCATTTCCTAATTCCTTTGTCGCTCGATGCTTGCTCTTGAACATAACGTAAGAGTTGTCATCCTTATTATGTCCAGAGGTGTTCCTCGGTTTTAGAATTCAACTGATCAAATAAACAGATAATCATAGCCTATGATTCATCCGAGCACGGCCATGCATTTCACAGTTTCTAGCTCTCCGAGTGGCCTTGTACAACTTTTAAGCATCTCATCCCGATTTATGGGAGGACAATCCCAATCTTGCGATCTTGAGTTTAGACTTCGTTTGATAGGTGATTACCTGAGCGTTGCCTTTATAGCCTCCTTTTACGGTGCGACGGTTGGTCAACGTCAAAGTAACCAGTTCTCAAACAAGTAATCTCAAATCACGCAGGTATTGAGGATTTAGTGTCTAATAATTTTAATGAAATTTACTTATGACAGATTTTCATCTCTTACAGTAAAGTTTCATAGGTCTTGTCTGATACTAGTCTTCCCAAAGTAAGTATCTATGCAAATGATTATGACATTGCCATGTCCACATAGTTCAAGAAACAGAACTACTAGTCATCTTGCATTCTAATCGTCTAACGTTTTCTATGCGTCCAATTTTATAGAAAACTCCGACTAGGGACCATTCTCAACCTTTGACATTCAAGTTCACTTGATAGACATTTCTTAGTCACAGGACTGGTCCTGACAGTCTATCTTGAATATTTCGTCAAATTGAAGGGACTCATCATTTAATACTAAACCAAGATTAAATGGAATATGAAAATACATTTCATATATGATAAATGTTCAATGTTTTACAACCATGGGCCTCAAACCCATCTTTAAAACAGTTCATGAAATTCAAAGCTATGCTTGATTTCCAGTGCCACAATGTGAGTGTTGTTTCTCACTTGTTGCATAGGTTTAGTTATCATGCTTTGCTAATCTTAATATCCTTTTCATCGAATGTTCTTCGAGATATGATGATAAGATCTTTTGAGTTTGTTTATTATGTGATCTAGTCTTTCTTACTTCGATAGTGGTTCTACGTATTTTGCAATGAAGAACCATCAAGTTAGCAGACATGTGATCCACCCAAGTTCAATGAAGAACTCATTAATATAAACAACTCTGTTTTATTGCTTCTTAGGCAATAAGTACTTTTACTTCAACTGTTTAGGTTGCTAGTGATGCTTTGTTTGGATTTACTTATCCAAGCAGTTCACGGATATGTGGAAGACTTTCCAGCTGTATCTTAGAACATAGAAATTAATTTTTAATTTCCCACGCAACAACTCATGGTCTCCAATCCATGTTGCCATTTCAAAACACGATGCTCTATAGCTCGTCCTTATCAATGGTTAACTCCAAAGGGTCTTGCTTGATCCTTTGCCAGTGTTTATGCGTGTAGCATCAATATTTAGCATATCTTTATTTCCTTGAATCAAGAACTATTACTATGTACCCTTTTAAGTACCATAAGTATTCTTGATCTCAATCTAGTTGATCTTTACTTAGATCAATAGAGATTGGTATATGTTCGTCATGCCTAAAGTCATACGATACATTTTTGGCGATCCTCATATTATATTATACATGATAATTTCTTTAGCAGAATAATTCTCAATTGAATTGTATTCATGTAACTTTAGCTCATTCAATTTCAGTAGATACTGAATCCAGCTAAATTCTTTGACATATAATATAGGTTAAGAATCTCACTTAGATCCTTTGATGTTTTAACTTAGTAAATGCTTATACATAGTTCAAACATTCTTTTACTTAGATTTATTCACATGGGTCGAATATCTCCAATGGAGTATTTCGTGTTTGATTTAGTAAATGCCATTACTTAATCCAAAACAATATTATAAGATCTTTGTAAATAGATCTTAGTACCCAGTATGTACTAAGTTTCGCCTTGGTCCATCATTGATGAATAATCTTAAATCTAAGTATTTAGCATTTGAATGTTATTTCACAATAGAGAGATATGTGTGTGATACACATAGGACCAATTAAGTTTATGTACTCCCACTAAACTTCTTATATATCTATAAGAATCATGTACATTTTATGAAACTAAAATACTTATTAGCTTCACTAAAATACATTTCTAATTCCCAATTGCTTGCTTAAATCTATACTTAGATTTTATAAGCTAGCTTTCCTTTTCAAGCATTTATTTGGATCCACAAATCCTATGACATACCATGTACATAGTTTATTCCAACATTTGATTGAGGAATACGTTTTGTCATCCAATTGCTATATGTACCAATATGCAATCATTGCTTGAATATAGACTTGAGCATTACGATTATGCATGAGGTTTCAACATAATCCACACCGTGAATTTGCTTGTAACTTTTAGCAACTAATCTAGCTTTGTGTGTGAACACAATTCAATGTTTGATGGTTTTTATCCTTAAAACAAACTTGCAACCAATAGGTGTGAACCTATTCTTGCAAATCAACAAAATTTCAATTTTGTCATCAAAACATTGAGTATGTTTTATGGCCTCTAACCATTTAAAACATTGGAGTCTATAAATGGCCTCTAACCATTTTAGGGAATCTGGGTTTCATCATAGCTTTCTTACAAGTCACAAACTCATTAATCTACATGATAATAGTTTGACTGCAAGTTGTAGGTTTCTTCACTATCTAATAAAAGAATTGCATAGTTTTAGTGATTTGAACTCTATGCCTACTTGGGTATAGAACATCAAACAACAGAATATCAATAGCCACTTAAAAGTCCTTTGAATATTATGTTCTCCTTGAAGCACTTGTAAAGTCTTTTAAGAGATGTCTATTCTTTAAAGCCACTTCTAAAGTTTTTAAAGAATAAGTTCGGATTTTCTGAAGCACTTCGAAAAGCCTCAGGAATGTCCGTTTATGTTTGTTGTTCGCCTCGAAGACTTTCGAGGTCTATTTTCTCCCACTTGTCATTTTGGAAACGAATCTCCAAAAGGACATTATTTCGAGCAAACAAACATTATGTTCTCAAAAATTCGTGGTAGAAACAATACCCTTGTGTCTCATTTGAATAAATCACAATGAAACATATATCTATACTTGGGCCTTAGTTTGTCGAATGACAAACACTAAGCTCCCACTGAGTTTAGCAACTCTTTAGATATATATAATTGAAAGATATCCTGAAATTACTTTTCAATAGCTTTGACGATTTTGGTTTAGTTTGGTGGTAGTTGAGCATTTTGTTTTAGAAATTATAGGAAAAGTCTTTATGATTCATCATTGATCGAATCAAGTACTAATTGACTTCGATCATTCCACTTAGATATGTCATATCTCATGGAGCTAGATTGTGAAATTACAACACACAATCATTGATGATCATTATTGGTCTCAAGCAATCATTAACATGATCTATCCTAGATCTTTATGATTTCTTACCAAGTGGATTTTATACTTCTGAATCTTTGAACTAGCCAAACAGATTCAACTTATATCACTTTTGAGTAAATAAACCTATATTCACTCAAATCCATGTGAAATAATAAAGTCATAAAATCTTTCTTTAGCTTTGAACTCTATTATCTAGGCGTTCTAACAATAGATAATATCTTTTGTTACTTTCAACAAGTAAGACTAGTTGTCTTAAATTGATTTAGAAATCAATGAACTTTCAAAAGTCCATAAAAATAGAGCTTTTGAATGTTAACTTGTTGATATGGTCTAAGCAACAATGCCAAAGATTAGTGGAACTCAAATCAAGGGGTTGATTTGAACCTAGTAAAGTTTTATTGTTAAAGATTTGTTTGTTTTAATCAAGCATATTGACTCAACCCGTAATTGACCATTTCATTCAAATAAACAAACAAACATTGTTTTTGTTTTTCTTGAATGTGAGTCTTTCTGTGTTTGAAAATAGAAATTTAGGTATGCTGATTATGGAACAAAATAGCCATTAAGTTCCAGCCTTTGAAAGGTCTTAAAACAAACTAGATGACCCTACAACTAATGTAGCATTGCCATGCTTCATTTCCCATTTGTAGGCCATTAGTGTAGCCTAGCTTCCATTGTTTGAGTTATTACTGAAGTAATAACCTCAAGCGGTATATGATACCAAGGAAGTTTGATTGCTAGGTCACTTCTCTTTAAACATAAACTTATAGGTAGAACCGGAATCGTAAATTCCTTTCATTTGTTCCTTTGTTTTCCTATTTCTTGTACCCTTTCTTATAGTCTTAAGAATTGAATTCTCTAGTGTTGACTTTTATACTTTGTTAGACATGTCCGATGTCATTCCAACAGAGTTCTTACCATTTTATTTATGTTGAATATTCTGTTTCAACTAGATGATCTTACCATAAGCTTCTAAAGTTCTCTAAGCATCAATCTATTCGAATGTCTAGGGACTAGACTCATTCAAGAATTAAATGGACAAAGATATTAGGTTGTTAACCATTGGTAAAGCTGAGTGTTTAAACTCAATGCTTTATGATCTCAAAACTACATTGTATTTTGAATTCACAAGCACCAATCGGTTTGCCATTCGACTTTGATACTCGAAAACAACCATAAAAGTCGCTAAAAGAAACGTACATTTTAAATCGCTCATTTTCTCTCATTTCCGTGAATCGTTCTTGAATTCACTACCAATCGAGGAAATTTACTGTTACCTTTCTAAAAGGATTTATTGCAGTGCAAGATATTTAATTATAAACAATAATTAAAACATACATTGAAGCATGCAAAGTCTAAACATTTATCATGAGTAATAACTTGAAAATGAAAGCAATCATGCAATTTAAAAAAGTCATTGGCATTTTATTCGAATTATGTGTTCCGGCAGGTGTGAATAAAATGATTCCAAGACCCTAAAACCATTGAATAATTAAGCACAGTTTGTCGACTCAATTCTAAAACATTTTAGGTAAGCAAAAGCCTTTTGCTAATAGTCTAGAAACTATTCTTGGTTGATAGGTACGTCTAAGAACTTATTAGGTAAACCTATCGATTTTGCCACGACATAAAAGGACTCCTTACTTATATCGTTGAGTTTCACCAAAACTAACATGTACTCACAATTATTTGTGTACCTTGCCCCTTTAGGACCAATAAGTAACACCTCGCTGAGCGAAAACTATTACTAGATTGATGTAAAGGATATCCAAGCAAGTGTATATTTTGGCATGGCACATTTTAACTCAATTTTTTAAGTTTGGAACTTAAGGCTCTTACTATGTTGGTTAGATTTTAAGTGAACTAAAATCCTTAATCATGCAACATAATCAAGCCGCAATCTCATGCATAATTAAGACATATTTAAAGCAATAAATAACTTAAAGCATGCATAAGATAAATGTGATCCAGTATGGCCCGACTTCATCTTGAAGCTTCAACTTCAAAGTCCGTCTCGAAAATCTCCGTGGGAGGCACCATTTTCTTCAAATAGGATAAGCTATAATTAAAACTAATTACAACTATTTGATGGTACGCAGACCATATTTGAATTGAAAAACAACTTTGGTACTTTAGACCAATTACATTCAAATTAATGGTACGCAGACCATATTTTCTATCCTATTTGGGCCATACTAGTCACTTCATAACCTGCAAAACCGTACATATACAATATATACCATTCACCCATTCATTATCATGAATGGCCCACATAGCTGGTTAGTAAAACACATTATGCATCACATAAACATTTGCAGCAATTAATCAAGGGCACCAATAATCTACAAATTATTCAGTCCTTATTAATTCTAATCAAGTTGTTTTAACCTTAAGGATTTGTAGACCTAATCAAGAGTTTATGACTAAAAGGGGCTCCCACTTAAACCAATAAATTCATATGCTTTACTAATTTTAAACATAAAAATGTATTTCTAGTCTAACCGGAAACATACAAATTTAATTAAAATTTAAAGCTCATATAAATTTATAATTGAATCCAAAAGGTTTAATTTAATTTCAGTCGTATTTAAATTAATTCATGATTTTAATTTTAGTAAAATAATTAGAATAAATAAAATTTATTATAATTAGAATATTCAAAATTAAAATCCAAGAAAATAATTTAAATTATCAATTTTAAAATTAATTAAAATTACGTAAACTGAAAATTTCAAATTAAAAATTTCAAAACGATCTAATCGCAACGCAACAATCCCACGCATCGCACGCCCATGGGCCACACGCACACAGCCATCGCTGGCCATGTGCGCGCAGCCCATGCGCTGCGTCGCATCGCTGCTGCTCACCATCGCAAGGCATCACGCGAGCTGGTGCTCGCTGCGCGCGCCAGCGCTAGACGCACGAGCATGCTGCCGCAGCCCATCGCACGCACAACAAGCACTCGCACGCCATCGCTGGGCGCAGCGCTCGTCGCACGCATAACAGCGCTCGCTGCGCGCGAGCGATCGATGCTTGGCGCAGCACTCGTGGCACGCGAGCTTGCGCTCGCTGCGCGCGAGGCTCCGCACGCTTGCGCGAGGCAGTGCGCGCTGTGGCGCAGCTCGCTTGCTGCCCACACGCGACTGCTCGTGCCTTGCTCTCGCCCTCGCCCATTCGCCCATTGCACACAGCCCACGACACAAGGCAGGGCTGCTGCCTTGTGCTTCGTGCACCATGGCCTTGCTCATTGCATTCGTACCGCATGGGCGACGAGCTCCCTTGCTCGTCGTCACATGCCCGCACTATACAACACCCCTTAAGGGTAACACGTAGCGTCCATTGCTTTGTGCGTGCAAGTTATATGAGCGAATTGCATAAAATTTTAAAATTTATATTCAAAATTAATGACAAATTAATAAATAATATTAATTTCATAATTTTAGGGCGAAAAAATCGAAAATTTATTATTCAATTGATTTCCGATTAACATGGATTCAAGTCTAGGTCATAAAAATTTAAAATTTAACATAAATTTACAATTTTTATGGTGGTTTTTAATCATAGGTATCTAATTAAATTATAACTAATTATGAAAATCAAATTAATTCTAAATTATTCCAATTTTCAACAAATTAATCATAATTACAAATTAGATTGCATAATTAACAAGGCTAGGCATTCAAACCTGTTAAACATATACAGTAGGTCAATCAAAAATTCAAGATTTATCAACAAGAATCGCAAATATTTGATTTAACATCTTAAATTTACGAAATTTTGCATTCGAAAAACTAAAACCTCCGAAAAGTAATAGTTAGGCTTCGAATTTGAGAATTCTGGGTTCGGCCGAAAAATAATTTTTTTGTCAAAATTTTAGAATGCCTTTTACATGCGGAATTGACACAAAAATCACTCGATTTGGATGAGTAACGAAGAAACTGCCGAAAAAACTGCGTACGTATAATTAAATAAACGCAATTTGCAATTAATTAACAATAACGAAAATTAATCACCCCTTTTAATTCTTGCAAATTTGTAATATTTAACCATGTTCATGCAATTTAGATTATGAAATAATAAAAGGCTCGTGATACCACTGTTAGGTTATGATACATATGACAATTCATAAATCATGCGGAAAAACCATAAAGACAGGAAAGCATATTATTTACACATAATCATTTTAGCATAGTTTAGATGCATACTCTTTGTTGCGTGCCTTCCCTAGCTGCACCCGAACCGAACAAGAACAAGTCTTTAGGACTCCAAGTGTCGTCCCTCCGTAGATAGTCCACAGCACGTCCGGATCCGCCTTAAGCTTGACCAACTAGGATCGTCCTTAAGGTACTTAGAATTTTCGGCACTTTATAGGCAATTGTATGACTGAATTTTTGCTCTCAAAAATCACTTTTGAATACTTGAATAATCTCTATGCAAATAATGACCCTAGGCCCTTATTTATAGAGGTATGGAAAGGGAATTGTAATCCTACTAGGATGTGGATTTGTTAATTAGAACTTTATTAGGACTCTAAATAACAAAGCAAATCTAATAGGTTTAGGATTTTAATCTTCGCACGAATCTTAATAGGATTAGGATTTCCCGCACACGCATCGTACAAGCCGTGCACCCGCGCAGGCCTTGCGGCCCACGACAAGCGCACAGCCCATGTGCGATGCTGCGCGCGCGCGCGCCCTTGGCTGGGCCTGGCCTTGCGCTGGGCCTGGTCGAGGCGTGCGTTGCTGCGTGCGGCTCGCTGGGCGATGGCCTGGCTTCGTGCTGGGCCTTCGTCTAGCGGGCCTCGTCCGATGCTAATTCGTACGATACGCTTCCGATTAAATTCCCGATTCCGGAATTCATTTCCGATACGAAACAACATTTAATATTTCCGATTCCGGAATTAATTTCCGTTTCGAACAAATATTTAATAATTCCGTTTCCGGAATTATTTTCCGATTCCGATAATATTTCCGATTCTGACAATATTTCCGTCTCCGGCAATATTTTCGATTCCGGCAATATTTCCATTTCCGATAATATTTTCCGATACGTACCATGTTTCCGTTTCCGGCAACATCTACGACTTGGATAATATTTATATTTCCGATACGATCCATATTTCCGTTTCCGGCAATATCATCGTTTCCGGAATATTCATTTCTTGCATGTGACGATCTCAGCTCCCACTGAAACCAAGATCCGTCGATTCCGAATATCCATAGATGGAGTATTTAATGCCATTAAATACTTGATCCGTTTACGTACTATTTGTGTGACCCTACGGGTTCAGTCAAGAGTAAGCTGTGGATTAATATCATTAATTCCACTTGAACTGAAGCGGCCTCTAGCTAGGCATTCAGCTCACTTGATCTCACTGAATTATTAACTTGTTAATTAATACTGGACCGCACTTATTAGACTTAACATAGAATGCATACTTGGACCAAGGGCATTATTTCCTTCATCTCAACCTTTTGAGGCCGAGTGTGATGCTAGTGGAGTGGGGATTGGTGCTGTTTTGATCCAAGGTAAGCGTCCCATAGCTTATTTTTCGGAAAAGTTAGGGGGTGCTCGTTTGAATTATTGCACTTATGATAAAGCGTTCTATGCCATTGTTAGAGCTTTGGATCATTGGAGTCATTATTTGCGTTCTAGCCACTTTGTTTTGCATTCTGATAATGAATCTTTGAAGTATATTAATGGGCAACAAAAATTGAGCCCAAGGCATGCTAAATAGGTTGAGTTCTTGCAATCCTTTCATTTTTCTTCGAAATACAAAGATGGTAAAAGCAATGTGGTGGCTGATGCATTATCACGAAGGTACACTTTGCTTGCTACACTTGTTTGTTACATTTCGAATTATAGTTTATAATTCAGCCTTTTTCTTTGTTTTGGACGCGTTTCCTATTCAAAGAACTGATTGTGAGTCAATTGGTCTTGTCTTGCATTCACGATCAACGAGTTAAAGGTCTAGCTTGTTAATCAACTATCCTTGTTTATACAACGAGGTTTTAAACTCGTATCATTAGTGGTATCAGAGCTGCTGTTCGTGTGATCCGCCCAAAAAAAAAAAAAAAGAGCTGCTGTTCGTAATTCTTACAAGCTGAAATATGGATTTTGATGATACTCACCTTTGCCGGTTCCAGTTCGCCCTAGGGAAGATGTATCCATGGATTTTATAGTGGCTTTGCCTCGTACTCAAAGAGGTAAGGATGCTATTATGGTCTTGGTGGATAGATTTTCAAAAATGGCTCACTTCGTTGCTTGTCACAAAACGGATGATGCTTGTAATGTGGCTGATTTGTATTATAAGGAGATTGTTCGTTTGCATGGAATTCCAAAGACTATTGTTTCTGATCGAGATTCCAAGTTCTTGAGTTACTTTTGGAATACATTGTGGAGAAAGGTGGGAACCAAGTTGTTGTTTAGCACTTCACATCACCCTCAAACTGATGGGCAAACAGAGGTGACAAATCGAACCTTGGGAACGCTATTGAGAGGGTTGGTAAGTAAAACGCAAAAGGATTGGGATGTCAAGCTTGCTCACGCTGAATTGCTTATAATCGGTCTCCTACTTATGCTACTGGTCATTCTCCATTTGAGGTAGTCTATGTGATTAATCCATACTTGCCCTTGGATTTAATTCCATTACCAAAAGATGAGTTGGTTCACAAGGATGCCGATGCTAAGTTAAAGTCTATGATGAAACTGCACCAACAAGTTCGTGAGCGAATTGAAGCTATTAATGCCTCTTATAAACAGAAATCAAATAAGAATCGCAAACCGAGGTTGTTTGAAGAAGGTGATTTGGTTTGGGTTCATTTAAGGAAAGAGCGTTTTCCAAGCAAACGCAAGAACAAGCTTATGCCTAGGGCTGAAGGTCCTTACAAGGTGGTTGCACGTGTGAATGATAATGCTTACAAGATTGAGCTTCCGGGAGACTATGGTGTCCATGCTACTTTCAATGTAGGTGATCTTTCACCTTATCTTGATGATGATGGCCTTGCTGAATTGAGGTCAATTCCTTTTAAAGGGGGAGGGGATGATACGGTTATGGATGAAAGTGATAGTCTTATGCTAGCAATTGGAACCAAAACTGATTTGGGTTCAACGGCTCATTTTGTGTGCATGGTGACTTGGATTGAGTGAGCTCGTTATATGGTCCTCATTATCAAGGTGGTACATTAATCAAACTGGTCCGTTTAATCACATTGGTCCGCTTGTTTAAACAGATTGTACGCACTTATTATTTTTAATTGCTTTGGTTAAAGTCGGTTTAATAAAGGGATATTTGTTTAAATCCCCAATTTAAATTCAGTCATTACTTAGCTTTGATTATTGCTGTTTGTAAGGAGAGTTTTAAGCCTTTGTAACCTCCAATTTAGTGACTGAATTAGGAGGCTTTAGAGCTTGTAACTGCCAGTTTTAAAGGCTCTTAAATGGCTCTTAATTAGCCGTTTAAAGCTCTTGTAGCTGTTGGTTTTTGGCTATTTATAGTCAGCTTCTTGATTGGAATAAACAACCAACTGGATGATTAAAACACTTGTTTGTTACATTTCGAATTATAGTTTATAATTCAGCCTTTTTCTTTGTTTTGGACGCGTTTCCTATTCAAAGAACTTATTGTGAGTCAATAGGTCTTGTCTTGCATTCACGATCAACGAGTTAAAGGTCTAGCTTGTTAATCAACTATCCTTGTTTATACAACGAGTTTTTAAACTCGTATCATTAACTAAAGGATGTTCCTTTGGTTTCCCTGAATACCCAGGTCCAGGCCTGCTTCTTGGGCTCGAGCCATGGATTCGTTTGCCTAGTCATCATGACCTCCTTGGGCCTTAAGGTGGCAACTATTAATCCCACATCATTTGCCCCTCATGAGGGGTGAAAACGGACGTTAGTTTTCACTGCTCTTGGAGTGTTCAATGAGGTGACGACGCATGGCAGTGGTAATCATTTCTTACCCCTCTATAAATAAGTGACCATTTCGAGTGATTTTCCCCGTCATTTCTAGTGATCATTTGAGAGCCATAGGAGAAGGCGATTTCCGGCGTCTAACATCCACCAGGAGCCACTGTAGCGCCGCCACAATCTTCAAAGTCCTGTTCTTGCAGTTCTTCATCAAGTTTCTTCAAAAACTCTCTTCGATCTATCAGGTAATGCTTGCTTTGGAAAAATTTGTTTGTTGATTTTGATCCTTCCCAATTCTCTTTTCTAATCGATGTGAGGGGCTACGTCAAAACTAAGGGCGGCAACCTGCCCTTTTGACGTCTTCCCTTTTCAAGTAATGCCCCTCGTCTTGAGCCAAGTCTTTAGCCTGTGCAGGGTATCATGGTGCAAATAGAAGATGATCCAGAATTCGAAGGGGAATCTTCTTCTCCCATGGAGGAGGACGTCCCCTCAAACGAGTGCGTCGATGTCGCACCGGCGGGCACGTCAGGTGGAGAGGAGGGTTACCTCCACCCCAGCGAGATTTTCCCACTTCAGTCGTGGCTGACTTTCCTCGCCGTCAAGGGTAGGGATTATGGGAGGTCTCTAAATCTGGGTTCCGAGTATAAATTCCGCATGCCGACTGGCATGGACTGCACCAGCTTTGGACTAGTGGAAGGGGAGTTTGCCGCGTACAGCTCCTTTCTGAAGCTCGGCATGAGATTCCCTCCTCACCCTTTTGTGGTGAAGTTGTTGGACGGCTTCAACATTGGTCTGAACCAAATGTCTCCCAACTCTTGGGTTGGCGTGTTTGGTTATATTGCCCGTTGTGAGCTTGAGGGTATTACTCCCTCCTTCCCAGTATTCCTGAGGATCGCCTCCATGTCTCAAGTTTCCAAAGCTGCCGCGGGTTGGCTGATTCTTACTTACAAGGGAGCTTATCGGACGGTGATGGGCAAGGCGTCCAAGTGGCATCACTGGAGAAAGAAGTGGGTGGTTATCAAAACCACCAACTTGGAGATGTGCGAGCGGATGAGACGTTGGACTGTTAAGCCCAATTTTGTTGGAAAGAGCGGCTCTTTTCCTCTGGTCTCCGCCGCTCTTTGGAAACGGGTCTCGTCTTTGTTCAAGGCCAAGCCGCTCATAGTTAAGGACAAGACGGCTTACATACCCGAGGGGTGGTTGCCTCATTTGGATCAACTGGCCGATCCCGTTTTCCTCTCGGCTGTGGGCTCGTGTCCGTATATGCCGAGAGGTAATGTATCTATACTTCAGATCTCTCACTGTTTTATCAAAACTTTACTCTACTAATGTCTTTATTTGATTTTCTGACGAGGCCATGGAGAAGCTGGATGATGCATCCAAAGGCCGGGTGGATATGCCATCCTGGCTGGCAAAGGTACTTGACGCCAGCACCTTTGAGGCTTGGCAGCGTCAGAAGGCGGCTGAGCAAGCCGTCCCAGAGCAGATGGTTCATCCTCCTCTTGCTGAGGAGAAGGTATTGTTCAAGCCTTCCTAAGTATGTGATTTCCATTGATGTTTGCAACTTATGTGTTTTTGTTTCTTCAGAGTTCGAGGAAGGAGGTCACGGACGCGACACCTTCTTCCAAGCGCAGGGCTGGCGGCACAGGGAAACCCGTCTTCAAGTCAACGGCTTCGAAGGCATCCAAGGTGTTTGCTGTCCCTCAGACTGCATCCGCTTCTCCTAGCTCTCGGAAAGCTGGAGCGGCGGTTGATCCTCTTGAGGGAATTGCTGAAGCCGTCCGCCGGAATATTCCTCTGAAGGCGGCGGAAAGGGCTAGGAATTCTGGGGGTAGGTTTTACTCCAACATCGTAACCACCTGCCGTTCCTCGTCTAGCAGTTCTATAGTCTCTCCCAGAGATTCTAAGGCCGTTGTTTTTCCCATAGAAATACCCGACCCTCACAAAGACATTGATGCTGAATTG
This sequence comes from Spinacia oleracea, assembly GCF_020520425.1. Classification (NCBI taxonomy): domain Eukaryota; kingdom Viridiplantae; phylum Streptophyta; class Magnoliopsida; order Caryophyllales; family Amaranthaceae; genus Spinacia; species Spinacia oleracea. The sequence goes on along the minus strand of NW_026614416.1, from coordinate 32,001 downwards.
GATCAGATCCCTTCTTCAGGCGGGTTCAACTCTCATGACTAGAGGAGGATAATGACTTGGATGCGCAATGCCATTCCTCCCAAGTATGCTGAGACCCTTCCTGAGGCGGCCGAGAATCAGCTTGCCGCCATGCAATCCTCGGCACTGGATGTGAGTTTCATTATGCCTTCATTATTTATATATTCTCATTTTTCTTTTGTTTTATACTCTTGCTGTTTTGTGCAGATGTTTATCCTGCTGGACTCGCTAAAGAAGTGGCGCACTGCTTTGGTGCATGAAGAGGCTCGACACCGTCTTCTGGCCAGTCAGTGCGGCGATCAGCATTTTGCTGAGCTGGAGAAACTTCGTTTTGACAGGCAGGAGGAGATTGACGCTGTGACCAAGTCCCTGACCTCCCAACGTGCTGAGAACGCGTGCCGCCTTTTACAAATCGATCAGAACTTCTCTCAAATGGAGAACCTTTCTGAGAAGATTAAGGAGAAGGAAGTTGAGTTTTCTCGTCTTGAGACTCAGTTTAAGGAGTTGGAGGCACAGTTGGAGGCGGCTCGCAAGGAGGTTGCCTCGTCAAAGAGTGTTTTCGACCAGTCGGTCATACTAGGTGAGAAATCAACTCGAAGGGGCATGGAGCTTGCATGGAATGCCGAATTTGCCAGTGAACGCCCCTTCAGCTGGTTTGAGAAGTTCCTCACCTATCAAATTGAGGTGGAGAAGGCTCAGAAGGAAGGACGCACTCCTCCCGAGTTTGTTCCCAGCGATGACGATGAATGAGGGCTTCTAGGCGCCGTATATTTATTTTGCCTTGTATTTATTTTGGGATTGTTTTTGTGACGCTTTGCTTAGTGGCACCATGTGAATAATTTTGTAATTATGACTAATTTTTGGAATGACTAGGCGTCTTTTGAATGTTTTTTGCTCTTTAGCTTTTGTCATCTCTGTTTATTTGTGATTGATTCTATGATTATAGCTGACCAAATTGAGACGTCAAATGCTTGCCTTGGTCTTTTTTCCGAGGTCTTTAGCTACTTTATATAGCTATTTGAGAAATGTGTGACCCCTGTGTTCTAGGTGATCAGCCTAGTGAGGGTGCTAATCTGGACCACTTCTTAGGCCTTTAGACGACTAGTCTTTAATTCTTGAGAGAATGTTAGTTTGCACTTCTCCAAGAGATTTGGTAACATATTTGTCATAAAGGTTTCTCAGCAAGGCCGGCTTGCAGGGAATTTTTCATTTAATGTTAAAGCATGCTACATGGTGCGTCTATGTTTTGGACGTCTTTACAAAACATTTAATCAGGATAACATAAATGTTAATCTAGACAAAGTACTTCTTGAGGTTATCCGCATTCCATGTACGCAAAATCGGACGCCCCTGCATGTCTTGGATCCGGTATGTTCCATCTCGAACCTCCTCGTAAATCTCATATGGACCTTCCCAAGTAGGAGTGAGTTTCCCTTGTTCATTGGCGCGTCCGACGGCTTCCATCTTTCTAAGCACAAAATCTTTGACTTTTAATATTCTTCTAGAAACCCTTTTGTTGTACTCCCTTGTCATTCGGAGTTTGTATAGTTGCTGTCGCAGAGCCGCGTTTCCTCTTGTTTCTGGCAACAAATCCAGGGCCGCCTTCATCATTTCCCAATTGGCGTCTTCATTAAATAACATGACGCGCAGAGTTGGTTCACACATTTCAATGGGTTGGACGGCTTCAGCTCCATAAGCTAACAAGAATGGTGTTTCTCCTGTGGAGTTTTTTGTCGTGGTCCGTATAGACCATAAAACATTGGGTAACTCGTCGGCCCATAAGCCTTTCGCCTCATCAAGCTTCTTTTTCATCCCTTCAGAGATGATTTTGTTGAATGCTTCTACTTGTCCGTTAGCTTGGGGGCGTCCCACTGATGCAAAACATGTTGTGATACCATGGTCAGCCAGCCAATCTTCCAATTTGGGCGTCTTGAATTGCGGCCTATTGTCAAAGACAATAGACTGAGGCACGCCAAATCTTGTGATGATGTTTTTCCAGATGAATGCTCTCACATCTTGAGCCTTAGTGTTTTTCAAAGCTTCAGCTTCTACCCATTTGGTGAAATAGTCGACGGCAACTATCACATAACGCAATCCACCTGGTGCCGTCGTATAGGGACCTAATAAGTCCATCCCCCATTTGGCAAATGGTATAGGGCTGGTGATTGGTGTCAGTCTCTGTGCTGGCCGTCGAATTAGATGAGCAAATCGTTGACATTTATCACACCGCTTAACCAAGTCAAGAGCGTCTTCTTTGAGAGTGGGCCAATAGTATCCAGTTCTTAGGGCTTTTTCTGCCAGGGCCCTCCTGAAGGAAATAATGCCCTTGGTCCAAGTATGCATTCTATGTTAAGTCTAATAAATGCGGTTCAGTATTAATTAACAAGTTAATAATTCAGTGAGATCAAGTGAGCTGAATGCCTAGCTAGAGGCCGCTTCAGTTCAAGTGGAATTAATGATATTAATCCACAGCTTACTCTTGACTGAACCCGTAGGGTCACACAAATAGTACGTAAACGGATCAAGTATTTAATGGCATTAAATACTCCATCTATGAATATTCGGAACCGACGGATCTTGGTTTCAGTGGGAGCTAAGATCGTCACAGGCAAGAAATGAATACTCCGGAAACGATGATATTGCCGGAAACGGAAATATGGATCGTATCGGAAATATGAATATTATCCAAGTCGTAGATGTTGCCGGAAACGGAAACATGGTACGTATCGGAAAATATTATTGGAAATGGAAATATTACCAGAATCGGAAATATTGCCGGAAACGGAAATATTGTCAGAATCGGAAATATTACCGGAATCGGAAAATAATTCCGGAAACGGAAATATTAAATATTTGTTCGAAACGGAAATTAATTCCGGAATCGGAAATATTAAATATTGTTCGTATCGGAAATAAATTCCGGAACTGGAAATTTAATCGGAAGCGTATCGTACGAATTAGCATCGGACGAGGCTTGCCGGACGAAGGCCCAGCACGAAGCCGGGGCCATCGCCCAGCAAGCATGCGCGCCACAAGCCCAGCCAAGGCAGCGCCCAGGCCTACCGCAAGGCAGGCCCAGCGCGCGCCAAGGGCCACGGATGCGTGGGCCGTGCTGCGTGGGCTGCTGCTCGCACGCGCATGGGCAGCCCTTGTGGCTGCCGTGTGTGTGTGAGTTTGTGCTCATGCGTGATTCCTGAATCTACAAGAGTCAGTGTATGATTAAATTTCTATTCCTAATTGGATAAATTAATTAAATAGAATTCATGTAGGATTCTAATTTCAATTAATTCGTATCCTACTAGGATTACGATTCCTTTTCCATAACTCTATAAATAAAGGCCTAGGGGTCATAATTTATACACAAGTTTCAAAGTATTCAAAAGTGAGTTTTTTTTGAGAGAAAATTAAAACACACATCTTGCTCATAAAGTGCCGAAATTTTCTAGTACCTTAAGGGCGATTCTAGTTGGTCAATCTTAAGGCGGATCCGGACGTGCTGTGGACTATCTACGGAGGGACGACACTTGGAGTCCTAAACACTTGTTCTTGTTCGGTTCGGGCGCAGCTAGGGAGGGCACGCAACAAAGAGTATGCATCTAAATTATGCTATATGATTATGTGTAAATAATATGTTGTCCTGGGTTAATGGTTGTTTCCGCATGATCTATGTAATGTCATATGTATCATAACCTAACAGTGGTATCACGAGCCCCTTATTATTTTCATAATCTAAATTGCATGAACATGGTTAAATATTACAAATTTGCAAGAATTAAAAGGGGTGATTAATTTTCGTAATTGTTAATTAATTGCAAATTGCGTTTATTTAATTATACGTACGCAGTTTTTCGGCAGTTTCTTCGTTACTCATCCGAATTGAGTGATTTTTGTGTCAATTCCGCATGTAAAAGGCATTCTAAAATTTTGACAAAAATAGTATTTTTCTGCCGAACCCAGAATTCTCAAATTCGAAGCCTAACTATGACTTTTCGAAGGTTTTAGTTTTTCGAATGCAAAATTTCGTAAATTTAAGATGTTAAATTAAATATTTGCGATTCTTGTTGATAAATCTTGAATTTTTGATTGACCTACTGCATATGTTTAACAAGTTTGAATGCCTAGTCTTGTTAATTATGCAATCTAATTTGTAATTATGATTAATTTGTTGAAAATTAGAATAATTTAGAATTAATTTGATTTTCATAATTAATTGTAATTTAATTAGAAACCTATGATTAAAAACCACCATAAAAATTGTAAATTTACGATAAATTTTAAATTTTTATGACCTAGACTTGAATCCATAACAATCGGAAATCAATTGGATAATAAATTTTCGATTTTTTCGCCCTAAAATTATGAAATTAATAATATCTATTAATTTGTCATTAATTTTAAATATAAATTTTAAATTTTTATGCGATTCGTTCATATAACTTGCACGCACGAAGCAATGGACGCTTCGTGTTACCCTTAAGGGGTGTTGTATAATGCGGGCATGCGACGACGAGCAAGGGAGCTCGTCGCCCGTGCGGCACGAATGCAATGAGCAAGGGCGTAGTGCACGAGCACAAGGCAGCAGCCCTGCCTTGTGTCGTGTGCCACGAGCAATGAACGAATGGGCATGGGCGAAGGGCGAGCCAAGGCAGTCGCGTGTGGGCAGCAAGCGAGCTGCGCCACAGCGCGCGCTGCCTCGCACAAGAGCGCGCAGCCTCGCGCGCAGCGAGCGCAAGCTCGCGTGCCACGAGCGCTGCGCCCAGCATCACTCGCGCGCACAGCGCGCGATGGCTCGCGCCAGCGAGCGATGGCTCGCGCCAGCGAGCGATGGCTCGCGCGCACAGCGAGCGATGTCGCGCGCCCAGCCAGCGATGTCGCGCGCCCATCGAGCGATGGCTCGCGCGCCCAGCGAGCGATGTCGCGCGCCCAGCGAGCGATGTCGCGCGCGCGCACTGCGAGCGATAGCTCGCGTGCGATGAGCGCTGGCGCGCGCAGCGAGCACGATGTGTGCGGAGGCTTGCGATAGGGAAGCAGCAGCTATGCGACAAGCGCATGGGCTGCGCGCACATGGCCAGCAATGGCTGTGTGCGTACGGTCCATGGGCGTGCAACGCGTAGGGTGTTTGCGTTACGATTAGATCGTTTTGAATGTTTAATTTGAAAATTTCAGTTCACGTAATTTTAATTAATTTTAAAATTAATAATTTGAATTATTTTCTTGGATTTTAATTTTGAATAATATAATTATAATAAACGTTATTTATTCTAATTATTTTACTAAAATTAAAATCATGAATTAATTTAAATACGACTGAAATTAAATTAAATTTTTGGATTCAATTATAAATTGATATGAGCTTTAAATTTTAATTAAATTTGTATGTTTCCGGTTGGACTAGAAATACATTTTTATGTTTAAAATTGGTAAAGCATATGAATTTATTGGTTTAAGTGGGAGCGCTTTTTAGTCATAAACTCTTGATTAGGTCTACAAATCCTTAAGGTTAAAACAACTTGATTAGAATTAATAAGGACTGAATAATTGGTAGATTATTGGTGCCCTTGATTAATTGCTACAAATATTTACGTGATGCATAATGTGTTTTACTAACCAGCTATGTGGGCCATTCATGATAATGAATGGGTGAATGGTATATATTGTATATGTATTGTTTTGCAGGTTATGAAGTGACTAGTATGGCCCAAATAGGATAGAAAATATGGTCTGCGTACCATTAATTTGAATGTAATTGGTCTAAAGTACCAAAGTTATTTTTCAATTCAAATATGGTCTGCGAACCATCAAATAGTTGTAATTAGTTATAGCTTATCCTATTTGAAGAAAATGGTGCCTCCCACGGAGATTTTCAAGACGGACTTTGAAGTCAAAGCTTCAAGATGAAGTCGGGCCATACTAGATCACAAATATCTTATGCATGTTTTAAGTTATTTATTGCTTTAAATATGTCTTAAAATGCATGAGATCAAAAGCTTGATTATGTTGCATGATTAAGGATTTTAGTTCACTTAAAATCTAACCAACATAGTAAGAGCCTTAAGTTCCAAACTTAAAAATTGAGTTAAAAGGTGCCATGCCAAAATATACACTTGCTTGGATATCCTTTACATCAATCTAGTAATAGTTTTCGCTCAGCGAGGTGTTACTTATTGGTCCTAAAGGGGCAAGGTACACAAATAATTGTGAGTACATGTTAGTTTTGGTGAAACTCAACGATATAAGTAAGGAGTCCTTTTATGTCGTGGCAAATTCGATAGGTTTACCTAATAAGTTCTTAGACGTACCTATCAACCAAGAATAGTTTCTAGACTATTAGCAAAAGGCTTTTGCTTACCTAAGATGTTCTAGGATTAAGTCGACAAACTGTGCTTAGTTCTTCAATGATTTTAGGATCTTGGAATCATTTTATTCACACCTGCCGGAACACATAACTTGAATAAAATGCTTAATAAACATTGAATTATGCATGAATGCTAGAATTTAAGTTTATTAAGAGAAACTGTGAATGGTTATTTATTTGTTTATTCTTTTCAATTGTAGTTTTTAATATGGCAAACAACAATTCATTCAACATTCGATCAATTCTCGAAAAGGAGAAGTTGAACGGGAAAAACTTCCTTGACTGGCAAAGGAACTTGCAAATAGTTCTTATGCAGGAAGAAAAGGAGTATGTCCTAGATGAGGCGATGCCCGAAGCTCCAGGCGACGGGGTCACTCAGGCAGCCCTCAATCGTTGGATTGATGCCAACAAGGATGTGAAATGTCTAATGCTCGCCACCATGAGTGCGGATCTGCAGAAAACGTTCATCAACTCAGATGCTTTCACAATCATCAGTGAGTTGAAGAACATGTTCCAAGATCTGGCTCGAGTCGAAAGATTCGAGACTCATAGGCAAATTCTTGAGACCAAGCTTAAGAAAGGCGAGCCCGTAAGTCCACATGTTCTCAAAATGATTGGACTCATTGAGAATATGAGTCGGCTGGATCAGCAATTTTCTCAGGAAATGGCTATAGACACCATCCTCCATTCTCTTCATAGCGGGTATGATCAGTTCAAACTGAACTACAGTATGAATAGTCTGGACAAAACGCTCACTGAGCTTCACGGTATGCTGAAGACCGCTGAAAAGACGCTCAAAAGTGATAAGCAGGATGTGCTTATGGTGCGTGGGGGCAAGTTCAAGAAATCTGGAAAGAAGAGGAATGCTAAGAAAGGTGGCAACAAAGCCAGCCCAACTAAGCAAACTGGCGCCAAATCTGCAAAGAGGAAGGTCAGTCAACCCACTTCTGAATCCGAATGCTTCTACTGCAAGAAGAAGGGGCATTGGAAGAGAGATTGCTTGAAGCTAAAGGAAGATCAGAAGAACGGAACAGTCGTTCCATCTTCAGGTATTTTCGTTATAGACTGTATACTTGCTAATTCAACTTCTTGGGTATTAGATACAGGTTGTGGCTCACACTTATGTTCCAATCCACAGGGACTAAGAAGAAGTAGAAAGTTAAGCAAGGGTGAAGTCGACCTACGAGTGGGAAATGGAGCACGGATTGCTGCATTAGCTGTAGGAACTTACTATTTGTCGTTGCCCTCCGGGCTAGTTTTGGAACTGGAAGAATATTTCCATGTTCCAAGTCTTACTAAAAACATCATTTCAGTTTCTTGCTTAGATGCTAAGGGATTTTCCTTTATAATAAAAGACAATAGTTGTTCGTTTTATTTTAAAGAGATGTTTTATGGATCTGCTAGATTAGTCAATGGACTTTATTTATTAGATCACGACAAACAAGTATATAACATAAATACCAAAAAGGCCAAAAAGGATGATTCAGATCTCACCTATCTGTGGCATTGTCGATTAGGCCATATAAACTTGAAACGCTTAGAAAGACTTCAAAGGGAAGGAATTCTAGAACCATTTGACTTAGAGGATTATGGTAAATGCGAATCATGTTTACTTGGCAAAATGACAAAGCAACCTTTCTCCAAAGTTGGAGAAAGAGCAAATGAACTATTGGGTTTAATCCATACAGATGTATGTGGACCAATGAGTACAAATGCTAGAGGTGGTTTCAGCTACTTTATCACTTTCACTGATGACTTCAGTAGGTATGGTTATGTCTACCTAATGAAGCATAAGTCTGAATCCTTTGACAAATTCAAGGAATTTCAGAGTGAAGTAGAGAATCAATTAGGCAAGAAGATTAAGGCACTGCGGTCTGATAGAGGCGGTGAATATCTGAGCTATGAATTTGATGACCATCTGAAAGAATGTGGAATTCTATCAGAATTGACTCCTCCTGGAACACCACAATGGAACGGTGTGTCAGAACGGAGGAACAGAACCTTGCTAGACATGGTCAGGTCAATGATGGGTCAGGCCGAACTTCCATTAGAATTTTGGGGACATGCACTAAATACAGCTGCACTCACTATAAATAGAGCTCCGTCTAAAGCTGTCGAAAAGACTCCATACGAATTATGGTTTGGAAAGCCTCCAAATGTGTCTTTTCTTAAGATTTGGGGATGTGAAGTTTACGTCAAACGATTAATTTCAGACAAACTTCATCCAAAATCTGACAAATGTATCCTTGTGGGCTATCCAAAGGAAACAAAGGGGTATTACTTCTACAATACATCTGAGAACAAAGTGTTTGTTGCTCGAGATGGTGTCTTTTTGGAGAAGGATCACATTTCCAAAATGACAAGTGGGAGAAAAGTAGACCTCGAAGAAATTCGAGTCGAACAACAAACTCTAGAGAATGCTCAAGATGACATTCAGGATGAAACTCAGAGATCTTTAGAAGAATCTGGTGAGAATCATGGTCAATCTAGAAATGTTACCCCGCGTAGATCGCAAAGATATAGATCTCAACCGGAAAGGTACTTAGGTATTTTGACGAACGAGAGCTATGACGTTCTATTACTTGAAAGTGATGAACCTGCGACTTACAAGCAAGCTATGACGAGCCCTAGCTCCAAGCAGTGGCAAGAAGCCATGCAATCTGAATTAGACTCCATGTCTGAAAACCAAGTATGGGATTTGGTCGATTTGCCAGATGGCTACCAAGCCATTGGAAGCAAATGGGTTTTCAAACTAAAAAAGGACAAGGATGGGAAACTTGAAGTTTTCAAAGCTAGATTGGTTGCAAAAGGTTACAGGCAAGTCCACGGTGTGGATTACGATGAAACCTTTTCACCAGTTGCAATGCTAAAGTCTATTCGAATAATGTTAGCAATCGCTGCATATTACGATTACGAAATATGGCAGATGGATGTCAAAACTGCTTTCTTAAACGGCGTTTTAACAGAAACTGTGTTTATGACACAGCCTGAAGGTTTTGAGGATCCAAAGAATGCTAAAAAGGTATGCAAGCTAAAGAAGTCAATCTACGGATTGAAGCAGGCATCCAGGAGCTGGAATATACGTTTTGATGAAGCAGTCAGTGACTTTGGTTTCATCAAGAACGCGGACGAATCTTGTGTATACAAGAAGGTCAGTGGGAGCAAAATTGCTTTCCTAGTATTATATGTCGACGACATATTGCTTATCGGAAATGACATTCCTATGTTGAACTCTGTCAAGATTTGGCTTGGGAAATGTTTTTCGATGAAGGATCTAGGAGAAGCACAGTACATATTGGGCATCAAGATTTACAGAGATAGATCTAAAAAGATGATTGGACTTAGTCAAAGCACTTATATCAATAAGGTACTTGATAGGTTCAAGATGGCGGACTCCAAGCGAGGCTACCTACCCATGTCTCATGGAATGACTCTAAGCAAGACTCAGTGCCCAAAAACACTTGATGAGCGTAGACGAATGAATGGGATTCCATATGCATCATTGATTGGTTCAATAATGTATGCTATGATATGTACACGCCCGGATGTTGCGTACGCACTCAGTGCTACGAGCAGATACCAGTCAGACCCAGGAGAGGCGCATTGGACTGCTGCCAAGAACATTCCGAAGTACCTGAAAAGGCACAAAGATGACTTCCTGGTCTATGGTGGAGATGATGAATTAATTGTTAAAGGCTATACGGACGCAAGTTTCCAAACCGACAAAGATGATTTCAGATCACAGTCTGGGTTTGTCTTCTGCCTCAACGGAGGAGCAGTAAGCTGGAAAAGTGCTAAGCAAAGCACCATTGCGGATTCTACCACTGAAGCGGAGTACATTGCTGCACATGAAGCAGCAAAGGAAGCTATATGGCTAAGGAAGTTCATAGGAGAACTTGGTGTAGTCCCCTCCATTAAAGGACCAATAGCCCTGTATTGTGATAATAACGGAGCTATTGCACAGGCAAAAGAGCCTAGACACCACTAGAGAGTCAAGCATGTACTTCGTAGATTTCACCTTCTACGAGAGTTCGTTGAAAGAAAAGAAGTCGAGATAAGCAAAATTGGAACTGATGACAACATATCAGATCCATTAACTAAACCTCTGCCGCAAGCGAAGCACAACTCGCACACTGCAGCTATGGGAATCAAGCATATTGGAGAATGGCTTTGATGTCTCTGTTTAATGTTTTAAAGTTTTAGAGTTTAAATCTTTGTAAAACATTATTGGTTAATCATTCACAATAAATGAAAGGAATTCATTTTTCCATTTAATTTGTGTGGTTTATTAAATGATGAGTCCCTTCAACTTGACGATATATTCAAGATAGACTGTCAGGACCAGTCCTGTGACTAAGAAATGTCTATCAAGTGAACTTGAATGTCAAAGGTTGAAAATGGTCCCTAATCGGAGTTTTCTATAAAATTGGACGCATAGAAAACGTTAGACGATTAGAATGCAAGATGACTAGTAGTTCTGTTTCTTGAACTATGTGGACATGGCAATGTCATAATCATTTGCATAGATACTTACTTTGGGAAGACTAGTATCGGACAAGACCTATGAAACTTTACTGTAAGAGATGAAAGTCTGTCATAAGTAAATTTCATTAAATTATTAGACACTAAATCCTCAATACCTGAGTGATTTGAGATTACTTGTTTGAGAACTGGTTGCTTTGACGTTGACCAACCGTCGCACCGTAAAAGGAGGCTATAAAGGCAACGCTCAGGTAATCACCTATCAAACGAAGTCTAATCTCAAGATCGCAAGATTGGGATTGTCCTCCCATAAATCGGGATGAGATGCTTAAAAGTTGTACAAGGCCACTCGGAGAGCTAGAAACTGTGAAATGCATGGCCGTGCTCGGATGAATCATAGGCTATGATTATCTGTTTATTTGATCAGTTGAACTCTGAAACCGAGGAACACCTCTGGACATAATAAGGATGACAACTCTTACCTTATGTTCAAGAGCAAGCATCGAGCGACAAAGGAATTAGGAAATGCACACTTGTCCCTAAGGACAAGTGGGAGACTGAAGGAAATAATGCCCTTGGTCCAAGTATGCATTCTATGTTAAGTCTAATAAATGCGGTTCAGTATTAATTAACAAGTTAATAATTCAGTGAGATCAAGTGAGCTGAATGCCTAGCTAGAGGCCGCTTCAGTTCAAGTGGAATTAATGATATTAATCCACAGCTTACTCTTGACTGAACCCGTAGGGTCACACAAATAGTACGTAAACGGATCAAGTATTTAATGGCATTAAATACTCCATCTATGAATATTCGGAACCGACGGATCTTGGTTTCAGTGGGAGCTAAGATCGTCACAGGCAAGAAATGAATACTCCGGAAACGATGATATTGCCGGAAACGGAAATATGGATCGTATCGGAAATATGAATATTATCCAAGTCGTAGATGTTGCCGGAAACGGAAACATGGTACGTATCGGAAAATATTATTGGAAATGGAAATATTAAATATTTGTTCGAAACGGAAATTGATTCCGGAATCGGAAATATTAAATATTGTTCGTATCGGAAATGAATTCCGGAACCGGGAATTTAATCGGAAGCGTATCGTACGAATTAGCATCGGACGAGGCCTGCCGGACGAAGGCCCAGCACGAAGCCGGGCCATCGCCCAGCAAGCACGCGCGCCACAAGCCCAGCCAAGGCAGCGCCCAGGCCTACCGCAAGGCAGACCCAGCGAGCGCCAAGGCCACGGATGCGTGGGCCGCGCTGCGTGGGCTGCTGCTCGCACGCGCATGGGCAGCCCTTGTGGCTGCCGTGTGTGTGTGAGTTTGTGCTCATGCGTGATTCCTAAATCTACAAGAGTCAGTGTATGATTAAATTTCTATTCCTAATTGGATAAATTAATTAAATAGAATTCATGTAGGATTCTAATTTCAATTAATTCGTATCCTACTAGGATTACGATTCCTTTTCCATAACTCTATAAATAAAGGCCTAGGGGTCATTATTTATATACAACAAGTTTTAAGTATTCAAAACTAAGATTTTTAAGCAGAAAAATCAGCCAATATTCTTGCCTACCTAACCGAAAATATTAGAACCTTAAGGGCGATTCTAGTTGGTCAATCTTAAGGCGGATCCGGACGTGCTGTGGACTATCTACGGAGAGACGACACTTGGAGTCCTAAAGACTTGTTCTTGTTCGGTTCGGGCGCAGCTAGGGAAGGCACGCAACAAAGAGTATGCATCTAAACTATGCTAAATGATTATGTGTAAATAATATGTTTCCTGGCTTTATGGTTTTTCCGCATGATTTATGAACTGTCATATGAATCATAACCTAACAACGACATGGCCCAAGCAAGGCAAGGCATGACCCAAGATAGGTAAGCAAGGGCACGACATGGCCAAGCAAGGCAAGGCATGACCAAGAAAGGTAAGCAAGGGCACGACATGGCCCAAACAAGGTAAGCTTGACCCAAGAAAGGTAAGCAAGGGTACGACATGGCCCAAGCAAGGCAAGGCATGACCCAAGAAAGGTAAGCAAGGGCACGACATGTCCCAAGCAAGGCAAGGCATGACCCAAGAAAGGTAAGCAAGGGCACGACATGGCCCAAGCAAGGCAAGGCATGACCCAAGAAAGGTAAGCAAGGGTACGACATGGCCCAAGCAAGGTAAGCATGACCCAAGAAAGGTAAGCAAGGGCACGACATGGCCCAAGCAAGGCAAGCATGACCCAAGAAAGGTAAGCAAGGGCACGACATGGCCCAAGCAAGGCAAGGCATGACCAAGAAAGATAAGCAAGGGCACGACATGGCCCAAACAAGGTAAGCATGACCCAAGAAAGGTAAGCAAGGGCACGACATGGCCCAAGCAAGGCAAGGCATGACCCAAGAAAGGTAAGCAAGGGCACGACATGGCCCAAGCAAGGCAAGGCATGACCAAGAAGACCTAAGCAAGGGCACGACATGGCCCAAACAAGGTAAGCATGACCCAAGAAAGGTAAGCAAGGGCACGACATGGCCCAAGCAAGGCAAGGCATGACCCAAGAAAGGTAAGCAAGGGCACGACATGGCCCAAGCAAGGCAAGGCATGACCCAAGATAGGTAAGCAAGGGCACGACATGGCCAAGCAAGGCAAGGCATGACCAAGAAAGGTAAGCAAGGGCACGACATGGCCCAAACAAGGTAAGCATGACCCAAGAAAGGTAAGCAAGGGCACGACATGGCCCAAGCAAGGCAAGGCATGACCCAAGAAAGGTAAGCAAGGGCACGACATGTCCCAAGCAAGGCAAGGCATGACCAAGAAAGGTAAGCAAGGGCACGACATGGCCCAAGCAAGGCAAGCATGACCCAAGAAAGGTAAGCAAGGGCACGGCATGGCCCAAGCAAGGCAAGGCATGACCAAGAAAGATAAGCAAGGGCACGACATGGCCCAAACAAGGTAAGCATGACCCAAGAAAGGTAAGCAAGGGCACGACATGGCCGAAGCAAGGCAAGGCATGACCCAAGAAAGGTAAGCAAGGGCACGACATGGCCCAAGCAAGGCAAGGCATGACCAAGAAGACCTAAGCAAGGGCACGACATGGCCCAAACAAGGTAAGCATGACCCAAGAAAGGTAAGCAAGGGCACGACATGGCCCAAGCAAGGCAAGGCATGACCCAAGAAAGGTAAGCAAGGGCACGACATGGCCCAAGCAAGGCAAGGCATGACCCAAGATAGGTAAGCAAGGGCACGACATGGCCAAGCAAGGCAAGGCATGACCAAGAAAGGTAAGCAAGGGCACGACATGGCCCAAACAAGGTAAGCATGACCCAAGAAAGGTAAGCAAGGGCACGACATGGCCCAAGCAAGGCAAGGCATGACCCAAGAAAGGTAAGCAAGGGCACGACATGGCCCAAACAAGGCAAGGCATGACCAAGAAAGGTAAGCAAGGGCACGACATGGCCCAAGCAAGGCAAGGCATGACCCAAGAAAGGTAAGCAAGGGCACGACATGTCCCAAGCAAGGCAAGGCATGACCCAAGAAAGGTAAGCAAGGGCACGACATGGCCCAAGCAAGGCAAGGCATGACCCAAGAAAGGTAAGCAAGGGTACGACATGGCCCAAGCAAGGTAAGCATGACCCAAGAAAGGTAAGCAAGGGCACGACATGGCCCAAGCAAGGTAAGCATCACCCAAGAAAGGTAAGCAAGGGCACGACATGGCCCAAGCAAGGCAAGGCATGACCCAAGAAAGGTAAGCAAGGGTACGACATGGCCCAAGCAAGGTAAGCATGAACCAAGAAAGGTAAGCAAGGGCACGACATGGCCCAAGCAAGGTAAGCATCACCCAAGAAAGGTAAGCAAGGGCACGACATGGCCCAAGCAAGGTAAGCAAGACCCAAGAAAGGTAAGCAAGGGCACGACATGGCCCAAGCAAGGCAAAGCATGACCCAAGAAAGGTAAGCATGACCCAAGCAAGGTAAGGCATGACCCAAGAAAGGTAAGCAAGGGCACGACATGGCCCAAGCAAGGTAAGCATGACCCAAGAAAGGTAAGCAAGGGCACGACATGGCCCAAGCAAGGCAAGGCATGACCCAAGAAAGGTAAGCAAGGGCACGACATGGCCCAAGCAAGGTAAGCATGACCCAAGAAAGGTAAGCAAGGGCACGACATGGCCCAAGCAAGGTAAGCATGACCCAAGAAAGGTAAGCAAGGGCACGACATGGCCCAAGCAAGGCAAGGCATGACCCAAGAAAGGTAAGCAAGGGCACGACATGCCCCATACAAGGTAAGCAAGACCCAAGAAAGGTAAGCAAGGGCAGGACATGGCCCAAGCAAGGCAAGGCATGACCCAAGAAAGGTAAGCAAGGGCACGACATGGCCCAAACAAGGTAAGCATGACCCAAGAAAGGTAAGCAAGGGCACGACATGGCCCAAACAAGGTAAGCAAGACCCAAGAAAGGTAAGCAAGGGCACGACATGGCCCAAGCAAGGCAAGGCATGACCCAAGAAAGGTAAGCAAGGGCACGACATGGCCCAAGCAAGGTAAGCATGACCCAAGAAAGGTAAGCAAGGGCACGACATGGCCCAAACAAGGTAAGCAAGACCCAAGAAAGGTAAGCAAGGGCACGACATGGCCCAAGCAAGGCAAGGCATGACCCAAGAAAGGTAAGCAAGGGCACGACATGGCCCAAGCAAGGTAAGCATGACCCAAGAAAGGTAAGCAAGGGCACGACATCGCCCAAGCAAGGCAAGGCATGACCCAAGAAAGGTAAGCAAGGGAACGACATGGCCCAAGCAAGGCAAGGCATGACCCAAGAAAGGTAAGCAAGGGCACGACATGGCCCAAGCAAGGTAAGCATGACCCAAGAAAGGTAAGCAAGGGCACGACATGGCCCAAGCAAGGTAAGCATGACCCAAGAAAGGTAAGCAAGGGCACGACATGGCCCAAACAAGGCAAGGCATGACCCAAGAAAGGTAAGAAAGGGCACGACATGGCCCAAGCAAGGTAAGCATGACCCAAGAAAGGTAAGCAAGGCACGACATGGCCCAAGCAAGGCAAGGCATGACCCAAGAAAGGTAAGCAAAGGCACGACATGGCCCAAACAAGGTAAGCATGACCCAAGAAAGGTAAGTAAGGGCACGCCATGCCCAAGCAAGGCAAGCAAGGGCAAGTCGTGGCAAAGAAAGGCATGTAAGGGCAAGTCGTGGCAAGGCATGGCCCAAGCAAGGTAAGCAAGGGAAAGTCGTGGCAAAGAAAGGCAAGAGGAAGGCATGGCAAGGCATATCCCAAGCAAGGTAAGCAAAGAAAGGTGTTACGGTTCGATTGACGGAGTATTTCGGGGGATGACGGTTGTGGAATTGGCCTGCGACACGGCCATAGTACCGACTTGACCTTGAGTTTTCGTTGTTCAGAAAAAAAAATCCAACGATGCATTGAGGGAATTTTTCGGCTCCGTAAAGTCGGGGGATGACGGTGGTGGATTTGGCCCGCAATACGGCTAACGTCCCGACTTGACCTCGTTTTTTCGTATGCCGCAATGGTCCCGCGGTCGTCTCTCGGATGGGTTAGCGGAGGGGAGTTTGGGACTTGTCGACCGGATGCGGTCTGTTCTTGCTGGCAGCGGACCGAGCAGCCCACGAGCGCGGACTAAAATCTAGTTGACGTCGTCCTTCGAACAAACCTCGTAGGTATTGTAGGGGAGCTTGGGAATCCATGATCGGATGCGGTGTGTTCTAGTGTGCGGGCAACGGACCAAGAAGCACACAAGAGCATACTAAATCTCGTCGTCTTTCCTTCGAGCAAACCTGGAACGGGTACTATAGTCGAGGGGAGCTTGGGCCTCGATGACCGGATTCAGACTGTTCTTGTGTGCGGGCAGAGGACCAAGCAGCACAATAGAGAGCGGACTAAATCTCGTCGTCGATCTTTGAACAAACCTCTTGTCCCTTTTGGCTTTAGTGTGCTAATGTTTCCGAAACTCGATGCGGACCGTTCCCGGATGCGGGCGATATCAAGCGGCATGTGGGTGCAGTCCAATTCTAGTTGACGTTGTGTTAGCTAACCTTAGCCAGTGTTGTCCCGCCTCGATTTGTTTGTTTCTTTCACGTCAAACGGTGCTAGTCGGGGGACATCTAGCCCATCCTTGCGGCCACTTTGTGGTCGTGGGATGCAAGCTCGTTGTTTCTTGGCCAAGCGGTACGCTACGCGTGTGAGTGGTGTTTGGTTTTTTTAGCTGGCGGGCTCCGTGAACCGCACGCCGATAAACCTCTTCAGTGTTTGCTCCAAGTGCTATACAGGCCTTGGGCGAGTGATGGTTTTCTATGTTGCATTCCTAACGATCGCATTGACATGGACCAAGGGCATGGCATCCATAAGCACGCAAGGGAAAGGCATGGCCCAAGGCACAACAATCGGACCCAAGGCAAAACGATCGGACCACATGCACAATAATGACCATTATGAATGAATTTTCCCGAAAAGTTTCCAAAAATAGCAACCCGGGACCACACGGGCACCCCCCGAGGTCCCAAAATAAAAAATTTCAACACCAATGTTTTCTATATATATTTATATGTCTTTTCCTATTTTTCGGATTTTTTGGGATTTTCCCCGTTTTTACCCCTAAAATAGCAACCCGGGACCACACGGGCACCCCCCTAGGTCCAAAAATAAAAAATTTCAACACCAATAATTTTTTGGGATTTTTATGATTTTTTGGGATTTTTTGGGATTTTTTTTGAGATTTTTTTGAATTTTTCCCTTATTTTTCCCGTTTTTACCCCTATTTTCCCTATTTTCGGAAAACAAAAATAATTTTTTTGAAAAAAAAAATCATGAAAATTAAGCTTAATGCCCATATAAGGTTTTCCAACAAAAAAAATGGGGCATTATTATGACAAAAACTCACGTTTTGAGCCATTATTATGTTACTGTCACTTGGGTGTTCACTAGGAAAATTTAGCTAATTCAAAATAAACCTCTATAGGGGGAGGGTGAGAGTGGAAGGATGGATGGTCAAGGTTGGCTTAAAACTCTCTTGTGGGCACCGTTGGGCACCGTTGGGCATGGTCGGCCCCCCTACGACACCACACATGCCCATGACATTAGACGGATTGAAAATTTTGGATCATTCGACGGTTTTGACGCATAATTTTTTGTCCGAGACCCGATTTGACGCGAAAAATTATTTTTTTGAAAAAAAAAAAAATCAAAAAAATTCTAAAAAAATTCTAAAAAAATATTAAAAAATTTTTTTTTTTTGAAAAAAATTTTGTTGTCTCTAAGCAAGGGCACGACATGGCCCAAGCAAGGCAAGGTATGACCCAAGAAAGGCAACCAAGGGCACGCCATGGCCCAAGCAAAGCAATGCATGACCCAAGAAAGGCAAGCAAAGGCACGACATGGCCCAGCAAGGCAATCCATGACCAAGAAAGGCAAGCAAGGGCACGACATGGCCCAAGCAAGGCAAGACATGACCCAAGCAAGGCAAGGCATGACCCAAGAAAGCCAAGCAAGGGCACGACATGGCCCAAGCAAGGCAAGGCATGACCCAAGAAAGGTAAGCAAGGGCACGACATGGCCCAAGCAAGGCAAGGCATGCCCCAAGAAAGGTAAGCAAGGGCACGACATGGCCCAAGCAAGGTAAGCATGACCCAAGAAAGGCCAAGCAAGGGCACGACTTGGCCCAAGCAAGGCAAGGCATGACCCAAGAAAGGCAAGCAAGGGCACCGACATGGCCCAAGCAAGGCAAGGCATGACCCAAAAAAGGTAAGCAAGGGCACGACATGGCCCAAGCAAGGTAAGCATGACCCAAGACAGGTAAGCACGGGCACGACATGGCCCAAGCAGGCAAGGCATGACCCAAGAAAGGCAAGCAAGGGCACGACATGGCCCAAGCAAGGCAAGGCATGACCCAAGAAAGGTAAGCAAGGGCACGACATGGCCCAAGCAAGGGAAGCATGACCAAGAAAGGTAAGCAAGGGCACGACATGGCCCCAAGCAAGGCAAGGCATGACCCAAGAAAGGTAAGCAAGGGCACGACATGGCCCAAGCAAGGTAAGCATGACCCAAGAAAGGCAAGCAAGGGCACGACTTGGCCCAAGCAAGGCAAGGCATGACCCAAGAAAGGTAGCAAGGGCACGACATGGCCCAAACAAGGCAAGGCATGACCCAAGAAAGGTAAGCAAGGGCACGACATGGCCCAAGCAAGGTAAGCATGACCAAGAAAGGCAAGCAAGGCACGACATGGCCCAAGCAAGGCAAGGCATGACCCAAGAAAGGTAAGCAAGGGCACGACATGGCCCAAGCAAGGCACAGGCATGACCCAAGAAAGGTAAGCAAGGGCACGACATGGCCCAAGCAAGGTAAGCATGACCGAAGAAAGGCAAGCAAGGGCACGACCTGGCCCAAGCAAGGCAAGGCATGACCAAGAAAGGTAAGCAAGGGCACGACATGGCACCAAGCAAGGCAAGGCATGACCCAAGACAGGTAAGCAAGGGCAAGACATGGCCCAAGCAAGGCAAGGCATGACCCAAGAAAGGTAAGCAAGGCACGACAGGCCAAGCAAGGGACGCATGACCCAAGAAAGGTAAGCAAGGGCACGACATGGCCCAAGCAAGGCAAGGCATGACCCAAGAAAGGTAAGCAAGGGCACGACATGGCCCAAGCAAGGTAAGCATGACCCAAGAAAGGTAAGCAAGGGCACGACATGGCCCAAGCAAGGCAAGGCATGACCCAAGAAAGGTAAGCAAGGGCACGACATGGCCCAAGCAAGGTAAGCATGACCCAAGAAAGGTAAGCAAGGGCACGACATGGCCCAAGCAAGGCAAGGCATGACCCAAGAAAGGTAAGCAAGGGCACGACATGGCCCAAGCAAGGTAAGCATGACCAAGAAAGGTAAGCAAGGGCACGACATGGCCCAAGCAAGGCAAGGCATGACCCAAGAAAGGTAAGCAAGGGCACGACATGGCCCAAGCAAGGCAAGGCATGACCCAAGAAAGGTAAGCAAGGGCACGACATGGCCAAGCAAGGGAAGCATGACCCAAGAAAGGTAAGCAAGGGCACGACATGGCCCAAGCAAGGCAAGGCATGACCCAAGAAAGGTAAGCAAGGGCACGACATGGCCCAAGCAAGGTAAGCATGACCCAAGAAAGGTAAGCAAGGGCACGACATGGCCCAAGCAAGGCAAGGCATGACCCAAGAAAGGTAAGCAAGGGCACGACATGGCCCAAGCAAGGCAAGGCATGACCCAAGAAGGTAAGCAAGGGCACGACATGGCCAAGCAAGGCAAGGCATGACCAAGAAAGGTAAGCAAGGGCACGACATGGCCCAAGCAAGGTAAGCATGACCCAAGAAAGGTAAGCAAGGGCACGACATGGCCCAAGCAAGGCAAGGCATGACCCAAGAAAGGTAAGCAAGGGCACGACATGGCCCAAGCAAGGCAAGGCATGACCCAAGAAAGGTAAGCAAGGGCACGACATGGCCCAAGCAAGGAAGGCATGACCCAAGAAAGGTAAGCAAGGGCACGACATGGCCCAAGCAAGGTAAGCATGACCCAAGAAAGGTAAGCAAGGGCACGACATGGCCCAAGCAAGGCAAGCATGACCCAAGAAAGGTAAGCAAGGGCACGACATGGCCCAAGCAAGGCAAGGCATGACCAAGAAAGGTAAGCAAGGGCACGACATGGCCCAAGCAAGGTAAGCATGACCCAAGAAAGGTAAGCAAGGGCACGACATGGCCCAAGCAAGGCAAGGCATGACCCAAGAAAGGTAAGCAAGGGCACGACATGGCCCAAGCAAGGCAAGGCATGACCAAGAAAGGTAAGCAAGGGCACGACATGGCCCAAGCAAGGTAAGCATGACCCAAGAAAGGTAAGCAAGGGCACGACATGGCCCAAGCAAGGCAAGGCATGACCCAAGAAAGGTAAGCAAGGGCACGACATGGCCCAAGCAAGGCAAGGCATGACCCAAGAAAGCAAGGGCACGACATGGCCAAGCAAGGCAAGGCATGACCAAGAAAGGTAAGCAAGGGCACGACATGGCCCAAACAAGGTAAGCATGACCCAAGAAAGGTAAGCAAGGGCACGACATGGCCCAAGCAAGGCAAGGCATGACCCAAGAAAGGTAAGCAAGGGCACGACATGGCCCAAGCAAGGCAAGGCATGACCAAGAAAGGTAAGCAAGGGCACGACATGGCCAAGCAAGGCAAGGCATGACCCAAGAAAGGTAAGCAAGGGCACGACATGGCCCAAGCAAGGTAGGCATGACCCAAGAAAGGTAAGCAAGGGCACGACATGGCCCAAGCAAGGCAAGCATGACCCAAGAAAGGTAAGCAAGGGCACGACATGGCCCAAGCAAGGCAAGGCATGACCCAAGAAAGGTAAGCAAGGGCACGACATGGCCCAAGCAAGGTAAGCATGACCCAAGAAAGGTAAGCAAGGGCACGACATGGCCCAAGCAAGGCAAGCATGACCCAAGAAAGGTAAGCAAGGGCACGACATGGCCCAAGCAAGGTAAGCATGACCCAAGAAAGGTAAGCAAGGGCACGACATGGCCCAAGCAAGGCAAAGCATGACCCAAGAAAGGTAAGCATGACCCAAGCAAGGTAAGGCATGACCCAAGAAAGGTAAGCAAGGGCACGACATGGCCCAAGCAAGGTAAGCATGACCCAAGAAAGGTAAGCAAGGGCACGACATGGCCCAAGCAAGGCAAGGCATGACCCAAGAAAGGTAAGCAAGGGCACGACATGGCCCAAGCAAGGCAAGCATGACCCAAGAAAGGTAAGCAAGGGCACGACATGGCCCAAGCAAGGTAAGCATGACCCAAGAAAGGTAAGCAAGGGCACGACATGGCCCAAGCAAGGCAAGGCATGACCCAAGAAAGGTAAGCAAGGGCACGACATGGCCCAAGCAAGGTAAGCATGACCCAAGAAAGGTAAGCAAGGGCACGACATGGCCCAAGCAAGGCAAGGCATGACCCAAGAAAGGTAAGCAAGGGCACGACATGGCCCAAGCAAGGTAAGCATGACCCAAGAAAGGTAAGCAAGGGCACGACATGGCCCAAGCAAGGTAAGCAAGACCCAAGAAAGGTAAGCAAGGGCACGACATGGCCCAAGCAAGGCAAGGCATGACCCAAGAAAGGTAAGCAAGGGCACGACATGGCCCAAGCAAGGTAAGCATGACCCAAGAAAGGTAAGCAAGGGCACGACATGGCCCAAGCAAGGTAAGCATGACCCAAGAAAGGTAAGCAAGGGCACGACATGGCCCAAGCAAGGCAAGGCATGACCCAAGAAAGGTAAGCAAGGGCACGACATGGCCCAAGCAAGGCAAGGCATGACCAAGAAAGGTAAGCAAGGGCACGACATGGCCCAAGCAAGGAAGGCATGACCCAAGAAAGGTAAGCAAGGGCACGACATGGCCCAAGCAAGGCAAGCATGACCCAAGAAAGGTAAGCAAGGGCACGACATGGCCCAAGCAAGGCAAGGCATGACCCAAGAAAGGTAAGCAAGGGCACGACATGGCCCAAGCAAGGCAAGGCATGACCCAAGAAAGGTAAGCAAGGGCACGACATGGCCAAGCAAGGCAAGGCATGACCAAGAAAGGTAAGCAAGGGCACGACATGGCCCAAGCAAGGTAAGCATGACCCAAGAAAGGTAAGCAAGGGCACGACATGGCCCAAGCAAGGCAAGGCATGACCCAAGAAAGGTAAGCAAGGGCACGACATGGCCCAAGCAAGGCAAGGCATGACCCAAGAAAGGTAAGCAAGGGCACGACATGGCCCAAGCAAGGGAGGCATGACCCAAGAAAGGTAAGCAAGGGCACGACATGGCCCAAGCAAGGTAAGCATGACCCAAGAAAGGTAAGCAAGGGCACGACATGGCCCAAGCAAGGCAAGCATGACCCAAGAAAGGTAAGCAAGGGCACGACATGGCCCAAGCAAGGCAAGGCATGACCCAAGAAAGGTAAGCAAGGGCACGACATGGCCCAAGCAAGGTAAGCATGACCCAAGAAAGGTAAGCAAGGGCACGACATGGCCCAAGCAAGGCAAGGCATGACCCAAGAAAGGTAAGCAAGGGCACGACATGGCCCAAGCAAGGCAAGGCATGACCCAAGAAAGGTAAGCAAGGGCACGACATGGCCCAAGCAAGGGAAGCATGACCCAAGAAAGGTAAGCAAGGGCACGACATGGCCCAAGCAAGGCAAGGCATGACCAAGAAAGGTAAGCAAGGGCACGACATGGCCCAAGCAAGGTAAGCATGACCCAAGAAAGGTAAGCAAGGGCACGACATGGCCCAAGCAAGGCAAGGCATGACCCAAGAAAGGTAAGCAAGGGCACGACATGGCCCAAGCAAGGCAAGGCATGACCCAAGAAAGGTAAGCAAGGGCACGACATGACCCAAGAAAGGTAAGCAAGGGCACGACATGGCCCAAGCAAGGAAGCATGACCCAAGAAAGGTAAGCAAGGGCACGACATGGCCCAAGCAAGGCAAGGCATGACCCAAGAAAGGTAAGCAAGGGCACGACATGGCCCAAGCAAGGCAAGGCATGACCCAAGAAAGGTAAGCAAGGGCACGACATGGCCCAAGCAAGGCAAGGCATGACCCAAGAAAGGTAAGCAAGGGCACGACATGGCCCAAGCAAGGTAAGCATGACCCAAGAAAGGTAAGCAAGGGCACGACATGGCCCAAGCAAGGTAAGCATGACCCAAGAAAGGTAAGCAAGGGCACGACATGGCCCAAGCAAGGCAAGGCATGACCCAAGAAAGGTAAGCAAGGGCACGACATGGCCCAAGCAAGGCAAGCATGACCCAAGAAAGGTAAGCAAGGGCACGACATGGCCCAAGCAAGGCAAGCATGACCCAAGAAAGGTAAGCAAGGGCACGACATGGCCCAAGCAAGGCAAGGCATGACCCAAGAAAGGTAAGCAAGGGCACGACATGGCCCAAGCAAGGCAAGGCATGACCCAAGAAAGGTAAGCAAGGGCACGACATGGCCCAAGCAAGGCAAGGCATGACCCAAGAAAGGTAAGCAAGGGCACGACATGGCCAAGCAAGGCAAGGCATGACCAAGAAAGGTAAGCAAGGGCACGACATGGCCCAAACAAGGTAAGCATGACCCAAGAAAGGTAAGCAAGGGCACGACATGGCCCAAGCAAGGCAAGGCATGACCCAAGAAAGGTAAGCAAGGGCACGACATGGCCCAAGCAAGGCAAGGCATGACCCAAGAAAGGTAAGCAAGGGCACGACATGGCCCAAGCAAGGGAAGGCATGACCCAAGAAAGGTAAGCAAGGGCACGACATGGCCCAAGCAAGGTAAGCATGACCCAAGAAAGGTAAGCAAGGGCACGACATGGCCCAAGCAAGGCAAGCATGACCCAAGAAAGGTAAGCAAGGGCACGACATGGCCCAAGCAAGGCAAGGCATGACCCAAGAAAGGTAAGCAAGGGCACGACATGGCCCAAGCAAGGTAAGCATGACCCAAGAAAGGTAAGCAAGGGCACGACATGGCCCAAGCAAGGCAAGGCATGACCCAAGAAAGGTAAGCAAGGGCACGACATGGCCCAAGCAAGGCAAGGCATGACCCAAGAAAGGTAAGCAAGGGCACGACATGGCCCAAGCAAGGCAAGGCATGACCCAAGAAAGGTAAGCAAGGGCACGACATGGCCCAAGCAAGGCAAGGCATGACCCAAGAAAGGTAAGCAAGGGCACGACATGGCCCAAGCAAGGTAAGCATGACCCAAGAAAGGTAAGCAAGGGCACGACATGGCCCAAGCAAGGCAAGGCATGACCCAAGAAAGGTAAGCAAGGGCACGACATGGCCCAAGCAAGGCAAGGCATGACCCAAGAAAGGTAAGCAAGGGCACGACATGGCCCAAGCAAGGCAAGGCATGACCAAGAAAGGTAAGCAAGGGCACGACATGGCCCAAGCAAGGTAAGCATGACCCAAGAAAGGTAAGCAAGGGCACGACATGGCCCAAGCAAGGCAAGGCATGACCCAAGAAAGGTAAGCAAGGGCACGACATGGCCCAAGCAAGGCAAGGCATGACCCAAGAAAGGTAAGCAAGGGCACGACATGGCCCAAGCAAGGCAAGGCATGACCCAAGAAAGGTAAGCAAGGGCACGACATGGCCCAAGCAAGGTAAGCATGACCCAAGAAAGGTAAGCAAGGGCACGACATGGCCCAAGCAAGGCAAAGCATGACCCAAGAAAGGTAAGCAAGGGCACGACATGGCCCAAGCAAGGCAAGGCATGACCAAGAAAGGTAAGCAAGGGCACGACATGGCCCAAGCAAGGTAAGCATGACCCAAGAAAGGTAAGCAAGGGCACGACATGGCCCAAGCAAGGCAAGGCATGACCCAAGAAAGGTAAGCAAGGGCACGACATGGCCCAAGCAAGGCAAGGCATGACCAAGAAAGGTAAGCAAGGGCACGACATGGCCCAAGCAAGGTAAGCATGACCCAAGAAAGGTAAGCAAGGGCACGACATGGCCCAAGCAAGGCAAGGCATGACCCAAGAAAGGTAAGCAAGGGCACGACATGGCCCAAGCAAGGCAAGGCATGACCCAAGAAAGGTAAGGGCACGACATGGCCAAGCAAGGCAAGGCATGACCAAGAAAGGTAAGCAAGGGCACGACATGGCCCAAGCAAGGTAAGCATGACCCAAGAAAGGTAAGCAAGGGCACGACATGGCCCAAGCAAGGCAAGGCATGACCCAAGAAAGGTAAGCAAGGGCACGACATGGCCCAAGCAAGGCAAGGCATGACCCAAGAAAGGTAAGCAAGGGCACGACATGGCCCAAGCAAGGCAAGCATGACCCAAGAAAGGTAAGCAAGGGCACGACATGGCCCAAGCAAGGTAAGCATGACCCAAGAAAGGTAAGCAAGGGCACGACATGGCCCAAGCAAGGTAAGCATGACCCAAGAAAGGTAAGCAAGGGCACGACATGGCCCAAGCAAGGCAAGGCATGACCCAAGAAAGGTAAGCAAGGGCACGACATGGCCCAAGCAAGGCAAGCATGACCCAAGAAAGGTAAGCAAGGGCACGACATGGCCAAGCAAGGCAAGCATGACCCAAGAAAGGTAAGCAAGGGCACGACATGGCCCAAGCAAGGTAAGCATGACCCAAGAAAGGTAAGCAAGGGCACGACATGGCCCAAGCAAGGCAAGCATGACCCAAGAAAGGTAAGCATGGCCCAAGCAAGGCAAGCATGACCAAGAAAGGTAAGCAAGGGCACGACATGGCCCAAGCAAGGCAAGCATGACCAAGAAAGGTAAGCAAGGGCACGACATGGCCAAGCAAGGCAAGGCATGACCCAAGAAAGGTAAGCAAGGGCACGACATGGCCCAAGCAAGGCAAGCATGACCCAAGAAAGGTAAGCAAGGGCACGACATGGCCCAAGCAAGGTAAGCATGACCCAAGAAAGGTAAGCAAGGGCACGACAGGCCCAAGCAAGGCAAGCATGACCCAAGAAAGGTAAGCAAGGGCACGACATGGCCCAAGCAAGGCAAGCATGACCCAAGAAAGGTAAGCAAGGGCACGACATGGCCCAAGCAAGGCAAGGCATGACCAAGAAAGGTAAGCAAGGGCACGACATGGCCCAAGCAAGGTAAGCATGACCCAAGAAAGGTAAGCAAGGGCACGACATGGCCCAAGCAAGGAAGCATGACCCAAGAAAGGTAAGCAAGGGCACGACATGGCCCAAGCAAGGCAAGGCATGACCAAGAAAGGTAAGCAAGGGCACGACATGGCCCAAGCAAGGCAAGCATGACCCAAGAAAGGTAAGCAAGGGCACGACGGCCCAAGCAAGGTAAGCATGACCCAAGAAAGGTAAGCAAGGGCACGACATGGCCCAAGCAAGGCAAGGCATGACCCAAGAAAGGTAAGCAAGGGCACGACATGGCCCAAGCAAGGCAAGGCATGACCCAAGAAAGGTAAGCAAGGGCACGACATGGCCAAGCAAGGAAGCATGACCCAAGAAAGGTAAGCAAGGGCACGACATGGCCCAGCAAGGCAAGCATGACCCAAGAAAGGTAAGCAAGGGCACGACATGGCCCAAGCAAGGCAAGGCATGACCAAGAAAGGTAAGCAAGGGCACGACATGGCCCAAGCAAGGCAAGGCATGACCCAAGAAAGGTAAGCAAGGGCACGACATGGCCCAAGCAAGGCAAGGCATGACCAAAGAAAGGTAAGCAAGGGCACGACATGGCCCAAGCAAGGTAAGCATGACCCAAGAAAGGTAAGCAAGGGCACGACATGGCCCAAGCAAGGCAAGGCATGACCCAAGAAAGGTAAGCAAGGGCACGACATGGCCCAAGCAAGGCAAGGCATGACCCAAGAAAGGTAAGCAAGGGCACGACATGGCCCAAGCAAGGAAGGCATGACCCAAGAAAGGTAAGCAAGGGCACGACATGGCCCAAGCAAGGCAAGCATGACCCAAGAAAGGTAAGCAAGGGCACGACATGGCCCAAGCAAGGCAAGCATGACCCAAGAAAGGTAAGCAAGGGCACGACATGGCCCAAGCAAGGCAAGGCATGACCAAGAAAGGTAAGCAAGGGCACGACATGGCCCAAGCAAGGTAAGCATGACCCAAGAAAGGTAAGCAAGGGCACGACATGGCCCAAGCAAGGCAAGGCAGACCCAAGAAAGGTAAGCAAGGGCACGACATGGCCCAAGCAAGGCAAGGCATGACCCAAGAAAGGTAAGCAAGGGCACGACATGGCCCAAGCAAGGCAAAGCATGACCAAGAAAGGTAAGCAAGGGCACGACATGGCCCAAGCAAGGCAAGGCATGACCCAAGAAAGGTAAGCAAGGGCACGACATGGCCCAAGCAAGGTAAGCATGACCAAGAAAGGTAAGCAAGGGCACGACATGGCCCAAAGCAAAGCATGACCCAAGAAAGGTAAGCAAGGGCACGACATGGCCCAAGCAAGGCAAGGCATGACCCAAGAAAGGTAAGCAAGGGCACGACATGGCCCAAGCAAGGTAAGCATGACCAAGAAAGGTAAGCAAGGGCACGACATGGCCCAAGCAAGGCAAGGCATGACCCAAGAAAGGTAAGCAAGGGCACGACATGCCCAAGCAAGGCAAGGCATGACCAAAGAAAGGTAAGCAAGGGCACGACATGGCCCAAGCAAGGTAAGCATGACCCAAGAAAGGTAAGCAAGGGCACGACATGGCCCAAGCAAGCAAAGGCATGACCAAGAAAGTAAGCAAGGGCACGACATGGCCCAAGCAAGGCAAGGCATGACCCAAGAAAGGTAAGCAAGGGCACGACATGGCCCAAGCAAGGCAAGGCATGACCCAAGAAAGGTAAGCAAGGGCACGACATGGCCCAAGCAAGGCAAGGCATGACCCAAGAAAGGTAAGCAAGGGCACGACATGGCCCAAGCAAGGCAAGCATGACCCAAGAAAGGTAAGCAAGGGCACGACATGGCCAAGCAAGGCAGACATGACCCAAGCAAGGCAAAGGCATGACCCAAGAAAGCCAAAGCAAGGGCACGACATGGCCCAAGCAAGGCAAGGCATGACCAAGAAAGGTAAGCAAGGGCACGACATGGCCCAAGCAAGGCAAGGCATGACCCAAGAAAGGTAAGCAAGGGCACGACATGGCCCAAGCAAGGTAAGCATGACCCAAGAAAGGTAAGCAAGGGCACGACATGGCCCAAGCAAGGCAAGGCATGACCCAAGAAAGGTAAGCAAGGGCACGACATGGCCAAGCAAGGCAAGGCATGACCCAAGAAAGGTAAGCAAGGGCACGACATGGCCCAAGCAAGGCAAGCATGACCCAAGAAAGGTAAGCAAGGGCACGACATGGCCCAAGCAAGGCAAGGCATGACCCAAGAAAGGTAAGCAAGGGCACGACATGGCCCAAGCAAGGCAAGGCATGACCCAAGAAAGGTAAGCAAGGGCACGACATGGCCCAAGCAAGGCAAGCATGACCCAAGAAAGGTAAGCAAGGGCACGACATGGCCCAAGCAAGGCAGGCATGACCCAGAAAGGTAAGCAAGGGCACGACATGGCCCAAGCAAGGCAAGGCATGACCCAAGAAAGGTAAGCAAGGGCACGACATGGCCCAAGCAAGGCAAGGCATGACCCAAGAAAGGTAAGCAAGGGCACGACATGGCCCAAGCAAGGCAAGCATGACCCAAGAAAGGTAAGCAAGGGCACGACATGGCCCAAGCAAGGCAAGGCATGACCCAAGAAAGGTAAGCAAGGGCACGACATGGCCCAAGCAAGGTAGGCATGACCAAGAAAAGAAAGGCAAGCAAGGGCACGACATGGCCCAAGCAAGGCAAGGCATGACCCAAGAAAGGTAAGCAAGGGCACGACATGGCCCAAGCAAGGCAAGGCATGACCCAAGAAAGGTAAGCAAGGGCACGACATGGCCCAAGCAAGGCAAGGCATGACCCAAGAAAGGTAAGCAAGGGCACGACATGGCCCAAGCAAAGCAAAGGCATGACCCAAGAAAGGTAAGCAAGGGCACGACATGGCCCAAGCAAGGCAAGGCATGACCCAAGAAAGGTAAGCAAGGGCACGACATGGCCCAAGCAAGGCAAGGCATGACCCAAGAAAGGGCAAGGCATGACCCAAGCAAGGGAAAAGCCAAAGCAAAGGGCACGACATGGCCAAGCAAGGCAAGGCATGACCCAAGAAAGGTAAGCAAGGGCACGACATGGCCCAAGCAAGGCAAGGCATGACCCAAGAAAGGTAAGCAAGGGCACGACATGGCCCAAGCAAGGTAAGCATGACCCAAGAAAGGTAAGCAAGGGCACGACATGGCCCAAGCAAGGCAAGGCATGACCCAAGAAAGGTAAGCAAGGGCACGACATGGCCCAAGCAAGGCCACCAAGAAACGCCAAGGGCCGAAGAAGGCAAGGCATGACCCAAGAAAGGTAAGCAAGGGCACGACATGGCCCAAGCAAGGCAAGCATGACCAAGAAAGGTAAGCAAGGGCACGACATGGCCCAAGCAAGCAAGGCAGAGACCAAGAAAGGTAAGCAAGGGCACGACATGGCCCAAGCAAGGCAAGGCATGACCCAAGAAGGTAAGCAAGGGCACGACATGGCCCAAGCAAGGCAAGCATGACCCAAGAAAGGTAAGCAAGGGCACGACATGGCCCAAGCAAGGCAAGCATGACCCAAGAAAGGTAAGCAAGGGCACGACATGGCCCAAGCAAGGCAAGCATGACCCAAGAAAGGTAAGCAAGGGCACGACATGGCCAAAGCAAGGCAAGGCATGACCCAAGAAAGGTAAGCAAGGGCACGACATGGCCCAAGCAAGGTAAGCATGACCCAAGAAAGGTAAGCAAGGGCACGACATGGCCCAAGCAAGGCAAGGCATGACCCAAGAAAGGTAAGCAAGGGCACGACATGGCCCAAGCAAGGCAAGGCATGACCCAAGAAAGGTAAGCAAGGGCACGACATGGCCCAAGCAAGGCAAGCATGACCCAAGAAAGGTAAGCAAGGGCACGACATGGCCAAGCAAGGCAAGCATGACCCAAGAAAGGTAAGCAAGGGCACGACATGGCCAAAGCAAGGCAAGCATGACCCAAGAAAGGTAAGCAAGGGCACGACATGGCCCAAGCAAGGCAAGGCATGACCCAAGAAAGGTAAGCAAGGGCACGACATGGCCCAAGCAAGGTAGGCATGACCCAAGAAAGGTAAGCAAGGGCACGACATGGCCCAAGCAAGGCAAGGCATGACCCAAGAAAGGTAAGCAAGGGCACGACATGGCCCAAGCAAGGCAAGCATGACCCAAGAAAAGGTAAGCAAGGGCACGACATGGCCCAAGCAAGGCAAGGCATGACCCAAGAAAGGTAAGCAAGGGCACGACATGGCCAAGCAAGGCAAGGCATGACCCAAGAAAGGTAAGCAAGGGCACGACATGGCCCAAGCAAGGTAAGCATGACCCAAGAAGGTAAGCAAGGGCAGGCACGACATGGCCCAAGCAAGGCAAGGCATGACCCAAGAAAGGTAAGCAAGGGCACGACATGGCCCAAGCAAGGTAAGCATGACCCAAGAAAGGTAAGCAAGGGCACGACATGGCCCAAGCAAGGCAAGGCATGACCCAAGAAAGGTAAGCAAGGGCACGACATGGCCCAAGCAAGGTAAGCATGACCCAAGAAAGGTAAGCAAGGGCACGACATGGCCCAAGCAAGGCAAGCATGACCAAGAAAGGTAAGCAAGGGCACGACATGGCCCAAGCAAGGCAAGGCATGACCCAAGAAGAAAGGTAAGCAAGGGCACGACATGGCCCAAGCAAGGTAAGCATGACCCAAGAAAGGTAAGCAAGGGCACGACATGGCCAAGCAAGGCAAGGCATGACCAAGAAGAAAGGTAAGCAAGGGCACGACATGGCCCAAGCAAGGCAAGGCATGACCCAGAAAGGTAAGCAAGGGCACGACATGGCCCAAGCAAGGTAAGCATGACCAAAGAAAGGTAAGCAAGGGCACGACATGGCCCAAGCAAGCAAGGCATGACCCAAGAAAGGTAAGCAAGGGCACGACATGGCCCAAGCAAGGCAAGGCATGACCCAAGAAAGGTAAGCAAGGGCACGACATGGCCCAAGCAAGGCAAGGCATGACCCAAGAAAGGTAAGCAAGGGCACGACATGGCCCAAGCAAAGCAAGGCATGACCCAAGAAAGGTAAGCAAGGGCACGACATGGCCCAAGCAAGGCAAGGCATGACCCAAGAAAGGTAAGCAAGGGCACGACATGGCCCAAGCAAGGCAGAAGGACCCAAGCAAGGCAAGGCATGACCCAAGAAAAGCCCAAAGCAAGGGCACGACATGCCCAAGCAAGGCAAGCATGACCCAAGAAAGGTAAGCAAGGGCACGACATGGCCCAAGCAAGGCAAGGCATGACCCAAGAAAGGTAAGCAAGGGCACGACATGCCCAAGCAAGGTAAGCATGACCCAAGAAAGGTAAGCAAGGGCACGACATGGCCCAAGCAAGGCAAGGCATGACCAAGAAAGGTAAGCAAGGGCACGACATGGCCCAAGCAAGGCAAGGCATGACCCAAGAAAGGTAAGCAAGGGCACGACATGGCCCAAGCAAGGTAAGGCATGACCAAGAAAGGTAAGCAAGGGCACGACATGGCCCAAGCAAGGCAAGCATGACCCAGAAAGGTAAGCAAGGGCACGACATGGCCCAAGCAAGGCAAGGCA